>NW_026919786.1:0-16209 GCF_032062105.1 Saccostrea cuccullata
TGACCAAATGCTGCATTAAAGGTGTACGGTTGGTTTGAGTTTATTATTGGATACTGGTATTTTACAACACGTTTTGGACAATTGATGATTCGAAAAAGAAAGTTTATGCCAACTTTGTTTTGTAATGTACAATTTCGGTTGATTTGAAAGAAAATAAAGTACCGCATAGCGAGTTATTTTAGCGGGGTGCTTATTTAACTTATTTTAAAATTTGGCGTTTTGATGGTAGCCCGCTAAACTTTGAATCGCTAAAATAGTCAGTACTCTTCTTAGTGTTCATCTGCAAAGAATTGAAACCCTGTGTTCGCTAAAATAAATTACACCAATATTATTGGCAAAACAGAGCAGGCAAAACGCCAAATTTTACAACCGCCAAGAAAACCAGCCAAACAGAACTAGAACTGTCCAATAGGGACAAATACCCCCGCTGGGTTTTTCAGAGTAGGTGCAAATTCACAAATATTTATGGATCTATTAAGAGGTGTTCACTATTTTCTTAGAAACAATTTGAGTGAAAATATAATTGCTCATTAGATTTTTTTAATTAATGAAACTAAGGTGCACCCAAATAAAACATCAATAGAAAAAATAAATTGCAACTATTTGTCATGATACTCTGCAAATTGATTGTTGAAAAAAACATTATACAGAATCAAATTAATCTATATACATTTAAATCAAATTCATTTTAAAAATAATAAAGTGCACCACCTAAGCATGATACTCCCATCAAATATTGTTCATTCAATTATTATAAACAGTTTAGAGTGCAAGAAAATCATGTCAACCTTTACAGGGATTTGCGTAATTTTTCCATTCCTTATAATAATTGTTTAAACATCTCCTGTGGTGCAAGCTTTAATTATAACAAATAATCATCAACTGGTTGCATTATACAGTAAAACACGTTTAGTACGAACACGGATATAGCGAATTCACGGATATAACGAAGTGTTTCTTGGTCCCCGGCAAAATTCTTAACAAATCTTTGTAAAATTTTACGGTTATAACGAATTCTGATATAACGAATTTACGGATATAGCGAACTGATTTTGAGTCCCGTTGAGGTTAAATATAATGAATTTTACATCTTTTATAACGAACTTTCAAAGATCTCAAAATTTGATAAATGAAACTGACTTTATTTTCTTTTAGAATTTGAATATCAAATTCAATTCATGATAAAACCTCAGTAATTGAAGGTATGCTTTGTAATATTTGCTTCCCTAACATATTTGATGTAACACTTGAAGGAAAACATGCATATTGCGAATTCGCTATATATGGTTATACGAATTTGTTTTACGGATATAACGAATTACGGATATAGCGAATTAAATTAACAGGTCCCCAGGAGTTCGCTATAACCGTGTTTTACTGTAGCTTGACAAATGCCCCTCCTCCACAAACATACACATATGCACATGTCTTTCATGTGGGGCATGAAGACATGAAATTGGTCACTTGATATTTTCAAAAAAAAAAAAATCAATTTAACTAATATGTCTTAAAAACTTGATCTATACAAAATTGATTTTAGAAATAGGAGACTGGCCATCATATAACAAATGCTATTTAAACTGACCAGCAGTTCTTCTGTCTAATTCCCAAAGGACACAGATAAGAGCTCCTTAATCAGAGATATGCTCTAACAGAAATGATTGAGACAGCTTATGCTTCCCTACATAGAACTCATTAATTAATCTTTGACTGGATGCATGCCCACTAATTGCTATCAAGGGATGAATGGATCTTAACCTTCTCCTTTGTAGTGCAAACAAAATGCATTATTACATGTGTCATTCTGAAATTAAATCTGAAAAACAAAGATTTTGTATAAATTTGTTACAAAGATTTATACTGAAAAAAAATTGTGTAATCTTGATGCATCATTTTGAATAAGGTTCCTGCATGATTCTTAAGATTTGTAGGGACTATCTACCAAAATTTATTTTTTTTTAAATACTTGATTTATCTGGATTTTATATCATACTAAAAGTTTCAATCTGAAATTAATGTGGAGAATGAGCATGCTGATTCCAATCCCCCCCCCCACCCAACCCCCAAATACACACAATATAATTAGTTTTAATTATATTATACAATATCAATTAAGTTTTTTATACAATTTCAAATTAGTTTATTATACAATATCAAATTAGACTGAAATTGCTTTTAATAAGTTAGGCTAGTCACTAAAACTATTTAAGGCTGATTCCTTAGCCCAGTTCCCAAGAGACAGATAACAAGTTCTTGATCAGAAACGTTCTACAAGATATCTCCTTACACTAAACTAATTAATTTCTCTCTAATTTGACATGCAATTTTCTGTTATCAAAATTCTCCTTGACCAGTGTTTCATAATTATACCCTTGGGAGAGGTAGATTTTCTCTTATAAAATAACATTTGTTATAGATTGCTGTAAAGTATATAATGAAAAAAAAAATATTTTCTTAATTTAACATGTTTTAAATAGGGATACTGCAACATTGTTACATTTATTGGGATTGTTTAATTCAATAGTAAAAGACAGTTATTTTTTTAAATTTCACTTTAATTAAAGGTCACAGTGACCTTGAAATAGGTCATGACACACCTTCTACCCAAGATGCATAAACTGGCCAAGTTTGATGATTGTAAGTCTAATAGTGTTCTAGTTATGAGCCAAACAAAACAACAAAATAAAAAAGAAAAAATGACTGTAAAATGCAGAAAAATCATCCAATCATGATGAAAATACCAGATGCACACCTTCATATGGTGAATAATAAGTGTACAAATTTTCAGACAAATCCATCCAATAGTTTCTGAGAAACGGTCCGGACAAAATCTTGTCTACAGACAGACGGACATGGTGATTCCAATATACCCCCCTAAACTTCGTTTGCGGGGGTATAATTAGAGTAAAGCAACAAAATAGGAAAACATAATTGATTACGCTTTAACCTCTGAAATTCCATCAAAAATTTCCTGAAATTACACCCTTGAAATGAAAAGGGTAGGCAGGTCTGCACGGCGCCAAATGTAAAGGGAGAGGAGAAAATGCAGCGGACCAGACCGGAATTCGAACCCGGGCCCCCTGAAACTCCGGCCAGGTGCTCTACCAACTGAGCTATCTGGCCACCGGCGATCGAACCTGGCTGACCGCCACAGTTGTGACAAGACACTTCTTACAAGATACAGATTTCAAACAAAGTTTGTAATTATATCACATCTTTATACCAATTTTTGAGTTGGAGATTACGGTCCGATTACCATCATTTATTTTCTGATTTTAAATCTGCACTCTAGTTCGACTCAAACATATCAAAGCTATCTATGGTGGCATATTGATGCCATCCACTTAATTTTTGGTCAATATAGCATATCATGTCAAGTCAAGATACTGAGTAACTTTTTGGTCAATATAGCATATCATGTCAAGTCAAGATACTGAGTAACTATCTCGTCTCTCTGTGTATCTGTTTGTCTGCAAAAATGTTAAACTTGCCCATAACTTTTGAATAGGTGAAGCTATGACTTTAACATTTCACACATGTATTGCTTGTGACAAGACCTATCCTTGGGTACATGTCTACCATCAAATTTGACCTTTTTACCTTGGCATTTGACCCACTTTTTACGGTCTGAGAATTATGAACAGTACAGCAGATATTTAGTTAATTAAATATCTCTAAAGCTAATGAAATTTATTAGCGTGATTTTAAATGTTAGAAAAGACCAACTGTTTAAAATGTAATACATAAGATTTTTTTGTACACTAAGTTTAGTCTTATATTAGGAAAATTCCTTCATTCGCCGTACCTAAATATATGTTTGCCATTCAATATAATTATGACCTCCCCCTCCATGCCTTACCTCCCGATATCAAATACGTAGCTAGTATATCCAGAATATTTTAATTGATATTTACGAGGGTTGTCAGTAAAGTTCGTGGACAACATTGATAATTACAGACAAACATTGATAAAATATTTTACACTATTATTTTCACTAAATCCATGTTTTATTTTATTTATATGCAAGTTTTCAACAAAAACGAAGCACAGATAGATATATATTTTTATCAGATACTAAAAAGACACCCACTCATTCCTGGAGCACTAAAACGAAAATCCTTGACGTTACCTGATGTCAAAAGCTGAATACGAGTGATGTAACTTTTTTCAACAAAGTCACTGTTTATCTCGATACATTTCTTTTGTCGCTTTAACCAGTCATAAAAATGTGCATAAAATGTTCAGATTTCACATGTAAAATAATATTTAACGATGCCTGTCTCATTACTTGCAATCATCCTTAATCTGTCCACTAAAAACGACTATATTTAAGGAAATACTGCAAAATCACGTTAAGAAATTAACTTTTTGCAGCACCGGAATCTCTGAATGATGGTCTTTCTTCACGCATGTCATCCTGTAAACTGTTCCTTCCGTCTGAAAATTTTATTTTCAACTATAAATACTTAAAAACGGCTTTCTATACTATATTTTCCCGACTGTTTACACCATTGAAGGGTCCTTATTAGTGTTTTTGCGATGTCTACGCAGAATTTTATCACCGCCTATTCCGAAAACGTCCCTTTTTCGAATAAAACCGATCCCGTCTAAATAGATTCTAACCTAGATTTCTCAGCCACTTGAAATCTGAACGTTCAATTTTTGCAGGTTTGTAGTTATAACTTTTGTCAACCCCGTAATGTAAAAGCAATCCGAATTTCCCCAGAATTTGTAAAAATACAAACTGCAATTTACTTAGTATATAGTGATATGTAACTTTTTTATTTAAATTTTTGCCGTGCTCCGGATCACCATCCCAAGTCCAATAATGAAGCCATTATTATAATTATTTATTTTAAATTGAATATTATTTTACACTACTTAAACGTATAGTATACTTGGGCCAGTTTGTTGGCCCAACTTTGCAGCCCTTCACCGGCAATGGTGACGTCTCCATATCAGTGAAATACTCTGGAGTTGGACGTTAAACAGTATACAATCAATCAATCTTTTGAGCATGTTTTTTTCTTACCGGACAAAAATGGTCATATGTTTGTTTTTAAAGGACGTGCACATGTATTATAAAATGTAAACTGGATATTTTTGGAATTTCAAAAGCCGTATTTTATTTTTTATGTATACAATCGTTTTTCAAAATGTTAACATAATATATTATCGTAAATCTTCATATGGGCAAGCCCGACCAAAACAATTCCGTGGTGGAAATGACGGGGTTACGAGCGAGAATGAGGAACCCTGTACTCCTTTTAATTTTTCCGGGCTGATTTGAATTAAATAAAGCTTCCATCGAGTATAATTTTGTTGTTTTGCGTTGATTTATAGCTATTTAAAATTGTGACATTACTTTTGGATGAATCCTCGTATTTACATAACAAGTGACTTTTAACTAATATTTTCCTATTTTCAGGGAATTCAATGAGGAAGCAGGAATAAATCATTCCTCCGTAAGTCTATATTTTGTTTATTTTCTTTTTATTTAATACTTTTCTTTAAACTCGTCACATTTCTTCTCTCACTCTCCATAAAAAACAAGTCCTCTGTATGTAAAAAATTTGGGATTATTTTCGATGGAATGAAAAGAAAAGCCTTTATTCGGTCATACGATAGATTTGTCCTCTTGTTCATGAAAGTTGTATTTTTTCCAAGAGTAAACTAGAATCCAGTTTTATTTTTAAAGAAAAAAATAAATAAGATTAACTTTATTTCCATTTATTCCTTATTTAGTATTTCCTTATAAGCATACGGTAGTAGTATAAACGGTCTGGATGGCGAGGTCAACTGAGTGCACTTTTGGGGCTGGGGGGGATAGGCGGGTCAACTGAGTGCAGCCCCTGGAGGGGATAGGTGGGTCAACTGAGTGCAGCCCCTGGAGGGGATAGGCGGGTCAAGGGAATGCAGCCCCTGTGGGGGATATGTGGGTCAAGAGAGTGCAGATTAGGGGGTCTGTGGTGGATAGCCTGGTCAATTCAGTACATATAGCCCCCTAAGTACGGGGGTGTGTTTACACTGTGTTTACATTGGTACGCTGCTACTACTACCTGTTGCATCATCTTTTTTATACCTGTTGCATCATCTGTAAGGACCGTGTGCAAAAAATTAGGGTCGTGTGCAAAAATAGTTTGGACTTACATTTTGATAGTACTATGTACCATTTTGTACACAGTCTAGTCAGCTAGCTACCTATGCATTATTACATCATACACTTGTAAAATTAAAGTTTCATTTTCACTTTTGTTTCTAAGAAGTGAACTTAGATTTTCATAAAATGTAAGACTATCTTTTGTTTTTCCTCTCTTATTCTATGATGATTTTCCCGCTGTGAAGCTTTTCTTGTTTAAAGCTCAATTTCTCTATGACCACTGAAGTAAACATCCTGATGCATTCTTGTCATGTGAATGTTGAGAGCGTGTTCATTTTTGAAATCTCCTTTCTGACAGACATATTCCACAGGTAAGTTTGTCTTATTTTTGTTTACATTTCCTATTAAGGTCATCTTTGCATTTAATCATAATTTATATATAAAGTTCTATTTTGAATGTAAATGCTGTATTTATCCTCATTTCATGTGATTTACAGTTGTACATGTATAACCTGTATGTAACTCAGAGTACATTTAATATTTGTATGATGGGTCATTCTATGATTGAATTTCAATCAGAAGAATATTCACTAAATTTTGGTAAAATACATGGTATCTTTTACATTTCTGTCCCTTTTGTCTGTAAATTATTGCTTTACTTACATTGTAAAATGAGGTTAAATGTGTATCACTGAATTGTATGATTTTTTTAGGATCAGCTGAGATGTTATTTCACTGGATTATTTTATGGATAGGCTTATTGGGCATATAGTTGGATATCTCTGGTAAGTTTGTCTTGTTTTTTTTATTTGTTTACATTTCCTATGAAGATCATCTTTGCATTTAATCATAATTTATATGTAAAGTTCTATTTTGAATGTAAATGCTGTATTTATCATCATTTCATGTGATTTACAGTTGTAAAACCTGCATGTAACTCAGAGTACATTTAATATTTGTATGATGGGTCATTCTAGATTGAATTTCAATCAGAAAAATATTCACTAAATTTTGGTAAAATACATGGTATCTTTTACATTTCTGTCCCTTTTGTCTGTAAATTATTGCTTTACTTACATTGTAAAATGAGGTTGAATGTGTATCACTGAATCGTATGATTTTTTCAGGATCAGCTGAGATGTTATTTCACTGGATTATTTAATGGACAGGCTTATTGGGCATATAGTTGGATATCTCTGGTAAGTTTGTCTTGTTTTTTTAATTGTTTACATTTCCTATGAAGGTCATCTTTGCATTTAAGCATGATTATATGGTTAATTTAATTACTGTGCAATACTTATGTGATCTGTTGTCTCTAACTTACATTTATATAAGCACACCCTTATTTAACCTACAATATATTAACACATGATTAAGGGATCTTCAGAATATTAATAAGTCCTTTTGTATAAATCATGATATAATTTCATAATTCATTATGTATGTTACCCATGGAATTCAGACTTACTAAATGGTGATCAAAGAGATATTAATTAGGAATCTAATAAGAGAAAAAAAAGGAATTTACAAAAGATTAATTCTAAGTCATTTACTTTTGTTTTGATTCTAAATATGTGTGATATATGGCATACATATAATTTCATTTTCACTTTTGTTTCTTGGTAATGAGCTTTTCAAAAAATGAAGGACTACATGTTGTACTGTGATGATGCTAAAAAAAATGTATTTTTCTGTATGCAGTACTGACAGTTATTAAACCAAAATTGAATCTGCTGTTAATAAAAAGTCTTTTAGTGTCTAAATAATTAATTTGATAATCATTTTATTTGTGATATTAATACAGTAATTGTGCTTTTTTTATTATCTTAAGATAACATGATGAACCTTTCTCATCTGGAGTTAATGTTAAAAACAATTTTTGAGATTAAAAACAAATATTTTCATGATCTTTTTTGACATTGTACATGTTGTATTTAAACATGCATTGTTTCATGCAGTACTCTGTCATATTAACAAAATGGTTTTATTTCTACAGTCATCAACATGGAAGATATGGTTTGTTCCTAACCATCTATAATCAATTCTCTATGAAGTTCAGACTGTCTGCTGTTCCCTTGGAAATACACAGTTAGTCAACCAACATAGAAACACACAAACTTGAAGGTAAAGATTCAATGAGATACAATTGTAATTTTTATTTATTTATTTTACATATGCATGTTTATATTTTTGAATTGATAAGTAAATGATATATGATTTTTTTAAATAAAGAGGGCTTGGTGGTCATGGTCATGTTTTGACTATATTGATCTCCTTTAGAAGAAGAAGAGCTCCATATAAATATATACAAAAATGCATGATTAAATTTTGAAACTAAAATGAATATATTTTTTTTGCCAAATAATAGTTAACAGCTGAAGATAGCATATCTATAGAATAAATTAAATATGGCTAATTTGTTAACCCCCAGCTTCCTTAATAGCATAGTTGGTAAAGATAGCAATTTTTGACTCCAATTGCTTATGAATTCTCAATTTTTCATTTGATATTAACATTATATCACAGGGAAAGAATACTATAATGTGGCTCATCAGAATGACCAGAAAGAAATTTTAATGAACCTTTTGACTATGTATAAAGACTGTAACCTTATAACTGATGTAAGAAGATCTGATTGTGTGGAATTAAAATTTCCTGGTGTTTCTACTACCCAAGATCTTCTTATGAGTGCATGGGACTGCTGTAAACCTTCTCCTGTTTATAAAAATATACCTTGGAGCATGACACTTTATTCATAAAAGGTACTTTCAATATCATTTCTATGAGTTTGTGTTCTTTCTTTTTAAAAACCTAGTAATGAATTCAAGTGTTATATCTCCTTTAAATTCATTAATATGTATGCTTCCAAAATCTTAGATCTGTCTGTATAGTTTTTTCAGCTCTTTGAACACAAATACCCTGATTCAATCTTTTGAGGTAAACATGATAGAGACATCATAGATGATTATCAGAGTGTATATATCACAATCTTAACCATAAGGTCAATTTAAATGGTCTAAGGCACAACAAATGAAAGTGAAAACTTTTTTTTTTTATCATAATACATAATTTTGTAATAAACAAACACTGGAAAGTTACTCTCATAATGAGCCTTAATGTCTTCCAAGAGTTTAGTTTGGACTTCCTCCATTAATCCTTGTATCTTCTCCGATGGTTTTGTGGGCTAAAAATCATGTGTCTTTAACAATCTTTTTTCTGACAACTGTTTTCTCTTATCATCTTTAAACTTGACTTTTTCTCTAGTCAAAGGTCTTTCAGGGTAATCCAAGTAATTCTTACCCTCTTTTGGTAATAAATGGTTATATTCTTCATTGGCTTCTTCTTCAATCAAGGGTCTTTCTATGTAATCTCTGACAACATTAGGATCACCCTTTTCTGGACATAACTGGTTATATTCTTCTTGAGAAATGATCTCAATAGTGCCATCTTTTTTTATTCTAACTGGTATGCCTCTGTCTACATCTTTCTCTAAAAGAACTCTCTCTCCAAACTGAATTTTACTCATTCCTTTACTCTTTTCTTTACTGGAGGTGTTACCCATGGTTAATATAAAAAGTCAAAATCTGATATTACACCTTGTATTTATACCCTTTTTTGTCTATATTTAGAATTCCATCAAACTTATATTACATAACAATTTTTTTTTCAACTAAGACATTGTTTTTTATTTTCCAGGATATTCTAGTGAGGGCTTGTGGAAATGATCTATGTCTACTCTCAGAATGGTGAAAGACTATCAGAGTATGCAAAGACTAACAGAATATCCTCTCTTGGAACACTGAAACAAGAAAATCAAACAGGAGGTGGATGGAGGATTTAAGAAGCACATAGATAAATATGATTCCCAACCAATTTAAGTACGATCATAGACTGTGGTTTACAGGATGACAAAGAAAGGACCCAGGATTGTATCTTTTACTGTCAGACACTGACTAGGGATAAGATGTAGCCATTTATCAAACTGAGATCTAGTCAAATCAAGTACTGAGAACATGATTTTCTGATAGCATGAATTTATTCTCTCCAACTTCAAAGTATCTATAGCTGACTTTTATTTTTACCAACTCATATTGAAGACAGTTGTTATGTATGAGAAGTATACATTTAAACCTTTTATTTTTTTCATCTTATTTCCAAACCCCCTAGAAATTACATAGATATTCAGATGCTAGATTTGATGTAATTATTACTTTCCTGGAAATGTAAATATATTTTATTTGTGTATATGTGTGTATTGTGCCCTATAATTATATTTAGAAATTGAAATATGATAAAGGTCCCTTAATATCCCACATCAAGATGCAGGTGCCCAATAATCTGTGATGCAATAATATCTTGAATATTATTTATTATCTCATACACTTCATATGCTTACTACACATATCAGGTTATAGTAATACACATAGTTTTATAGGACATTTTGTCAAGGTCAAAGCATGAGATTATTGAGATAACTACCTTTGAAAATAATTTGTAACATACAAACTTCACATCATTAGAAAAGAATGAATAGGAGATTTTCTATATATTTTTGGATAATTTACTCCTGAGTAAAAGTTAGCCACTGAGATTACTGATTTGAGTCATTTAATGCAATAACTTCATCACTGTGTGATAACTTAAAGACTTTATAAAAATTAGGTGCAAATTCTTAGGAAAGTATTGAACCCAGACTTCAAAATATCTAAATTTAACTTTTAATTCATTCAGTTCAAATTGAATACAGATGTTATGTATGATTTTTATACATAGGATCCTTTATTTTTCATCTAATTTCTACAACCCCTAACAAATTACACAGATGTTTAAAAGCCAGCTTTTGTGTAATTATTACTTTCCTGGATCCGTAAATACATTTTGTTTGTGTATGTGTGTGTCCTATTTTGAATTTAATAGGACTCAATAGGACCCCCTAAAGATGAAGTGTCCCCTAATCTGTAATGCAATAATATCTTGAATATTTCTATCATTCCGTAGACTTCATGCTTACTACACATAACAGGTTAGAGTAATACACTTAGTATTATAGAACATTTTGTCAGGGTCAAAGCATGAGATTATTGAGATGACTTCTTTTAAAATAATTTGTAACTTACAAACTTCACATCATAAGTACCCAGATGAAGAATCAATAAAATATTTCTATAGATTTTTAGGATCATTTACTCCTGGGTAAAAGTTAGTTACTGGGATTACTGATATGAGTTGTAATGCAATAACTTTAACATTGTGTGATAACTTATAGACTTTATAAAAATTAGGTGCAAATTCTTAGGAAAGGAATGCAATGTTAATCAAATGTACAATGTTCAAGGGTGTTTATATGTCTATTACTATGTAATACCTAGGGTTTCTGTAAAAATCCTATATTCACTACATAGATAAAGACCTGTATAATATATATTTTAAACTATGATGAAGGAAAAAAAGGTCAAAAGCTCTCCCCTTCATATTTTACATATTCTGTCATACACAACAATAGATAAATTGCAGTCATTTAACAAACTGAGGTCTAATCAAATCCTAGAATTGATATTGTGATTTTCTGATAGTATGAGATCTTCAAAAAACTAATTCCCAGACTTCAAAGTATCTAAATGTGACTTTTATTTTTACCAATTCATATTGAAGACAGTTGTTATTTATGAGAAGTATACATTTAAACCTTTTATTTTTCATCTTATTTCTACAACCCCTAACAAATTTCACAGATGTTTAAAAGCTAGCTTTGGTGTAATTATTACTTTCCAGGAACTGTAAATACATTTTGTTTGTGTATGTGTGTGTGTCCTATTTTGAATTTAATAGGTCTCAATAAGACCCCCCATAAAAATGTAAGTGCCCCCTGATCTGTGACGTAATAATATCTTGAATATTTTTTATCATCTCATATACTTCATGCTTATTACACAGAACAGGTTATAGTAATACACTTAGTTTTATAGGATAATTTGTCAAGGCAAAGGGATGAAGTTATCGAGATAACTACCTTTGAAAATAATTTGTAACCTACAAACTTCACAACATTAGTAAAGAATGAATCGGAGATTTTCTATAGACTTTTGGATCATTTTTTCTCCTGGGTAAAATTCGGTTGTTATAATTTTAACATTTTGTGATAACCTAGAGACTTTATATCAGCTTTATTGGGTGGCATAGCATATTATTTGAAAAGAATTGAAATGAAAATCATATGCACTATGTTCAAGGATGTTTAAAGACTATTACTATGTAATACCTAAGAATTCTGTAAAAATCTTTTCACTGCATAGATAAAGACTGGTTGGAATAATATATGTTTTGAAATAAGGTTTAGGGAAAAATTCAAGAATGTTGAAATGACTTTTATTCAAATGGTACAGTACAGCAACTCTAGTGATTTACATATCTTCAGTCATAAATAGATAGGTATTGGGAAGACTCCTCTAGATTTTGAAATTTTCATTCAAAAGTATAGAACTTTTTTTAAGTTTGAAAGATTAAATGGCAGCATATCATTTGCTTGTGAATTAAAAAATAAATCCAAACATATACATCTTTGGATGATAATTGTAGAATTTTATCAATTCCTGGACTTCAGTCTTGATATCATCCTTTAATGTCCTTAAAATTTTAATGACTGACTTTTAGTTTTAGTTGAATTAGTTTCTTTTTATACATGTGAAAATGACATCATCCAAAGAAGTTCTTCATCTGCATGTTCTATGAAAAAGACAATTTTCATCACAGTGAAAGAGATTGTTTTGTTAAACATATTGCATTGATGCACAAATATACTTTTAGATTTTCTAGGGTTCATATTTCTTAATATGGAATGCTAAGTTCTGTTGATTTCAATTTTTTTTGTGAACAAAGACGTACTTGTAGAAAAAAAAATGTACATGATGTGTTAGAAAAGCATGTGTAAACCTGATGACTTTATAATTGCTGATTAAATCAATTAGGAATTTCATCTTTGTTACATTGTAAACATTTCTAAGTAGTGCACACATCAGAAACTCTTAAAATTCTGAGTATCAGGGTTTAACACAACAATTCCAAATGATTTTTGGACGCTTTTTGTGTATCAATAAGACAAAACAGAATATCTGTTCACAGATGTTCCAAAAGGAAAACAAGCACGAAGAAATGATTTGTAATGTTCTTTATGTGATTCGTGTAAAATGTATTTTAAAAGTGTACCCTAACATTTATCTTTTGCATAAAGACATATTTTTGTGGAGAATTTTTCATAACTTTAAAAAAGTAGTCTTTTTGTATAATACGGGTAGCTTAAAATCTTGTAGACATAAAACTTGTACATGATGTGTTACACATCTTATATATATAACCATTTCATTTCAGGGTATTCAGCATATATTGTGGTTTTGTCTTAAATTTGTTTGCTTATGTAATCAATAATTTGAGAAAACTTAATATATAGAAAGAGGAAGAAAATCAGGTTTAGAAAATGATTTTTACTATTTATAAGGGGTTAGTCTATATATTGAATCTACAAGTACATTTAGTCTATACATTTAAGGTATTTGTGTATGAAATAAACTTACATTTAAGCATTTTAAGACAATCGTAAACATTACTTTAACCAGTTTAAAAAATGATTAGATTCACTGTTAGCATGTAATTCCTTGTAAAATAAATGAGAAAACGAACAATTTTATTTGAGACAGTTTTTTTTTAAAATGTAAATAAGAAGCATTGGAAGTTAGGAATATTTCACAGAGTTGATTGAGCATAATTCTCACTGGGACAGTAGGAGTATGATGATTTAAGCATTAAAGAAACCATTTCATATTTCAATATACAAACCATGTTTAGTCATGCAGTATATAGTTTACACTTGCCAAAAAGTAAATGGTATCTCTATTCAGGGTCAATCCAATGGTCAAAAAGAAATGAAAAAAAAATTCTCTTTATGTATCAAACATGTAGGTATTATTGCAATATATTCACTGTATTCATTTTTTGTCCTCTTTCTATGTATGAATAGCTCTGATTTAGGCAATCAAAATACAAAAAGCAAATGAGTTATGTCAAATGATGAAGGTATACACCATAAATTAACATGGACAGAGAATTCTGAGTTTCCCTCAAATATGGCCGCCAAGTGATGTGAAATAAAAACAAAATGTGGATTCATCTATTAGGATTGAGATTTGTACATATTATGAATGATGGGTACAGTATGACATTAAGAATGACATGAAAGAATTAAGTTTGATTCAATTATATAAACAGTTCTTAATCCATACAGTCAAAATGGAGGGCATATATTTTTCTTTATAGGCATAAAGTAACAAACACTCACCTAATCCATCAAAATTTTACTTTTTGAAGAAAAGGAACCCTACTTACTTTGTTGAGTTGACATTCAAATTTTTTGTTTGACAGGTAGACTAATGGTTTCTGACTAGTATAATGAGAACTTTTTATTTAAGAGTCATCAGATTGTTCTGATATTTTGGTTAAGATATCTGCATGACATCAATTAATTTGTTCATACAAAGGGATAAAAGCTTTTCCAGGTTTCCTCTTCACTCAGATTAGATTGTGTCTTGCTAATATATCCAACATATAAGATACTCATCAAAGTCAGACAAAGGTAAATAAATGACCTTATTAAGTTTTTAGTCAAAAGGTCAAAGAGATGTGGACATCTTATTTAATTGGACAATTGTTTAGTTAATATTCATCAAACTTCATGGATAGGTTAAGGAAACAAACTTCATATATTTTGATTTTCAGGTCAAAGATCAGCACAATTTTTGCTATTCCATTGTTGTTCATGAATATCTTAACACCTCTATTGACTTTTCAGGTTAAAGGTCAATGTATTCCTGCTACAGTAAAACTTCATTATAAGGATCTCATAGTGATATTTTTTATTTGTAAGGAATTAGGTAATTATAAAATCTCCTACTCTTTCTATAATATGTCGCTGAATGTGCTCCTTTATTTTAGAGATTTTTACAAGCAAATCATATACTGACTTTCAATGCTTCAAAATACAATTTATATTGAATCTTGAGATTCAGACTTTCAGACTTTTAGGCTTTCAGACTCTCAGGCTTTCAATCTTTAAAAACTTTCAAGCTTGAGGACTGAGTATTTTAATATTTATTTTGTAAGTCTTGTCTTTTTATGTCATTATGATTAATCCTTAGTAATTCAAACTTTTCATGTTTGTAAAACCAGAGTGTGAAAGTACAGTGTTTGTGTAATCTTCTTAATATTTATCTAAAATTACTGCTTTTAATACAGTCAAATATAATTTGTGATGATCAAAATTTCCAAATTGCCTGACCTGTACATATTTAAAGTTTCAATATCATCCTTAAATATCAATATATTGATTAAGCATTTGCTATCAACCATACACTTGTTAACCTAAGGAAGGCTCTTACCATAAGTTAAACTCATGGAATTCTTCAAGCAATTTTGAAGAATTTCTGTTATAAAGGATGCTAAAGACAAAAGACCCATAAATTTCCTAGAAGTAATAATTTTTAAAACTACATATCCACATTAAATTGGGGAACATTTGAAGAACCCTTTTCCTTTATAAAAATGTTCCCCAATTTAATGTGGATATGTAGTTTTAAAAATTATTACTTCTAGTTTTATTGTGTTGTTGTTGTTGTTCTATAAAAACAAGGGTGATTTAAAAAATAGATTCATTTTACATCATGAGTCTCCAGGAGATACAAGGTGATTTACTCAACTGTGAGGTAGAAGCTATTGTTCATCAATGTAATTGTTTAACTGTAAAAGCTCATGGATTGAGTCAAAGTATTGCAGAGAAATTCCCACAAGCCAATCTCTATGCCACTCGCAGACCTCTAGGGACTAGAAATTTAGCTGTAGAAGAAGATAGAGGAATTCCAGGCACTATTAAGGTGTTTACCTCACAAACTCCTGTGGTCATTTGTTTATTAGCTCAATGGGATTATGGAAAAGCAAGTCACCGACCTAAAAGAATTTCCACTTATCAGGATACCCCACAAAACAGAGAGCAATGGTTTCAAGCCTGTTTACAAGAAATGGGTAGTTTACCTTACCAGACTTATGCTTTTCCTTACAAGATTGCC
>NW_026919787.1:0-16598 GCF_032062105.1 Saccostrea cuccullata
GTCTCGTAAACACGAACGGACGGACGGAGAAACCCAAATTAATATCCCCCACTTTTCAAGCGGGGGACAATTAAGAGTTACGAAATCCAAGAATAAAGAGAGGAATATTTTTTCAGCAAATTTCAAACGAAGGTGAACAGTAACGGATGTTACACCATAGAAAATTGTGAAAAATTTTTCTTTGAAAGATGGTTTTACAAAAACCTTGGAGGTTTACTTGAAATCCATTTAGCAGAGTCATATTTAGATATTTGTCAATATTTCTGCAATATTTGAGAAGAAAATATCAATATTGAAATTTTCATTTTTCTCAACCCTTAAGCTTTTCCTAATAAAATTCACCTAGCTATGCATATTTTTCTGAAGTTTATATTACACTTTTAGCACCATGATAATATTCTGAAGTTTGATTTCACCTGTAAACCTTTCCTGAATGTTATTTGTCTGTGTTTTTTTCAATGAAATATAATTGTATTTATGTGCAACATAAAGTAATTTATACCATCTATCAATAAATTACATATTGTTTAGATTTTTCCGGATATTGTAATGCCACACGCAACCTGTACCAGTAATTATAATTTGATCTTGTCACGTAATCTATTGTCTCAAGTCTGCACACTGTCATGAAAATGTTTTTTTTTTTATACGGAGGAGCGTCACTGGCTCAGATTCGCACGCAAGGTACAAATTATGTTAGAGACTTGTGTCCAGATGTGTTTTTTTTTTACAAGCGGTATCAAATGACTTGTGTAGGAGAAACACATCAGTGAATGATATTTTCCGCGAGCTTGTGGACTTTATAATTTATCTCCGTTGTGAGGAAAAGGTGAAGGAAGTGGTGGTGCTACAAACATTGCATAGAATTCCCCCGACAAGGCGTATCCGGTTTCACGTGGACACAGCATGGTTTAACACCAGGGTGGATGAACTCAATAGACGAGTGTCTAATTACTTGAAGAATGTAGACTCAGCAACATTCTTTCGCCTGTCTGGTTTCTGGTGTCCTAATAATCAACGGGCAGTATTTTTGGCTGATGGGGTCCATTTGAATTATCAAGGAAATATTATAAAAATGTGAGGGCTGTAATTGTTTCAATGATTAAGTCTATCAATAATGGTGGGTATTTATCTGTACAACATTTATATTTAGTCTTATTATAATACATTCTACTACGTGCATTTGATTTAATTGGTGATTGATGCAGTCTTATTATGCTATATAAAAATAAATTCATTTCAATCTTAATATATGGCAACCCTATGGATTGGGGTTGTTTTATTCGAATTTGCCAATATGGTGTATTATTGATAAGTAACTTACATAAACTAACCATGATTTAATTTCCAGGATTTTACACCCCTATATGCTCGGGGTATTATTTCAGCAGGAGTTTGCACTCCTATATGGTCGGGGTTGAATTTACATATTTTACACCCCTATGGTGGGGGTTTAAGGTTGGTAAGTTGCTGCACCCCTATAAAGTTAGGGTTATTTGTTTTGTTAGAATTTTCACCAAATATGGTTGAGGTCTACTTTCTGAATGTGTTGTACAAAATTAGTAAGATACATACATGTACATTCTTTTATTGTTGGGGTTTCTAAAGATTCCTTATCTACGGACTTTATGCATAATGCATATATATTTGGAAATCTGTAAATATAATTACTTCACAGTTAAAAAGCATAATGTAGTTAATAGAAATTAAATAATAATGGATGCAGTTATAATACACACCACTGTAATATGTTCTGATACTGCTAGTTAGCATAATTGCATAAAACGAAGCAGTCAGGTCGGCTAGAATTGTACTACAAGCATCGATTGGGATATATGAATTTTATTCAAGTTTATCCAAATATTTAAATTTTAAAGAGTGTAATTTCTAACTGAATAATCAAAGTTTAAATTATTGCTTTCAATGGTCAGGTTAGGAGCTCTGAAATATTTTTATTGATTAGGTTTATATCTTCTTAAGAAATATTGTAGATGAATGAACCAGCTAGAGCGGGGCGACCAGCCACGGCCATAAGGCTAAGAAAACAAGTTCCAGCCGCGGCAGGTTCAGCCGATCAGGCAGCTCAGCAGGACGCTTCAGATACCTTACAGCCACAGCTAGTAGCAGCTGTAACAGAGCAAGTCCTAAAGGCAATCCGCGAACAGTCGGCTGGTGGTCAATCTGGGAGGAAAGAGGACGTGAACGCCAAAGAGGCTCGAGAGGAAGGAAACGTAGAAGACGGTCCTCTTCAGGTAGCATGTTAGACTCTAGTTCAGATCGAGATAAGTCGGATAATGACTCAGAGGACAGCTCATCCAGTGAGGAGAGTGATTCAGATGATGAGCAACAGCTCTTGTCAACTCCAATTTCTTCTCAAGTCGATATTAAACTCAAAAACAAAATATGGCAAAACAAGTACATTGACTTTGCAAAATTAATACCAAAAGATGATTTAGTAGGGATAAGTAAGTACACTTGAAAAGCATGGGAAAATCCGAATTTAAGCTTGTGACCTCAAAATCAAAAACAGCCATTAAATCTTTTGATCAATGGACCACAGTATTTTAAAAATTTTTGGCCATTTACTCTGAGAAATTCCCCAACTTGGTACCAGCGGTCATCAAACATGGTGAAATAGTGCGCGAGCTAGCAAGCAGACGCACAGGTTTGGCATGGTTATCATATGATAGGCAAGTCCGCAAGGACATAGAATCCATGTCAATTCCATGAGGGCAACTGCACTATGAGTACTGGGTTATGGCCACCACATCACGACAATCTAATTATGGCAATCAGACACATAATTTTCGTGGCCGATACCAATTTCAAAACAAAGGGGGGGGGGGGCTATAAAGGCAAGAGAATACCCCAGAAATTGTTATGCTCTCCACAAAACGGGACGTTGCGCATCCCAGAACTGTAAATACAAGCACCTTTGCCCTCAGTGCAGAAAGCAACACTCAGTGCTTTTCTGCACATGGGGAGATCAATCACAAACCACTGTCCCAGGATCCCAAACCAGACAAAAAGAACCAACTAGTACAAGCAAATAGATTAATTGTCTCTCCCGTAAGATTATTAACCCTAGAACACTTTCTTAATGGGTATGATGAAGATTTAAAAACATTTTTATGTAAGGGTTTTGAAGAAGGTTTTCATCTTCAATATAATGGGCCGAGACAGTCAAGGCGTTCGTCTAATTTACTTTATAAGAACATGAAGATATTGTAGCACTAAAACTGCAGAAAGAAATTATTTGCTAGCGAAAACAGACATCGCATCAGCATTTCGAATTTTACCAGTTCATCCAAACGATCATGAGCTATTAGGGATTCAGTTTAAGGGGTCTTTTTATTATGACAAGTGCCTTCCCATTGGATGTTCTATATCGTGCTCCATTTTTGAGACATTTAGCACAGCATTACAATGGATTGCGTGCAGCAAATTTGGGGTTCCCAATATGTTGCATATATTGGATGATTTTCTTTTTATAGGTCCTCCTAATTCTGCCATTTGTCATTCATCATTAAAACAATTCTTATCTATGTGTGATGTTCTTGGAATCCCAATCAATCCGAAAAAACAGAGGGACCTTCAACAACTATGGTATTCTTAGGGATAGAATTAGAAACTATAAAATGGAGGCTAGACTCCCACAAGAAAAAATACAAAAAATTAATATTGCACTTGATTCAGCCCAAAAAAGGCAGAAAGATCACACTGCAGAAGCTTCAATCTTTAACTGGTTTATTAATTTTTGCATGTTGTGTAGTCGTGCCAGGAAGAGCTTTCCTGCGACGTCTTATAAATCTAACAAAAGGAGTAAGTAAACCCCATTTCAGAATTCGTCTCAATAAGCAGGCTAGGCTAGATTTAGAAGCATGGAGTGAATTCATTAACAATTTTATTGGGAAATCTATATTCATAGATGACGTATGGCAAAACGCGGATAAACTTAACATGTACACTGATGCAGCAGGAGGTTTAGGATATGGGGCAGTTTTAGGCAAGAAATGGATTTATGGGGGCTGGGAAGAGATACATTTGCAGGAATATGATATTACATTTATAATATTTCCTATTGTCGTAGCGGTTGAAACCTGGGGGAGGGTTTAGCCAACAGCTCTATCCTTTTTTATTCAGATACTAGACATAAGTATGATACTATTCAAAGCTATCATCAGTTGCTAATGGATATAAGACAGGTAGAAAAGGAAATCAGCATCAACAGTGGAGGTAAATCAGGTGAGGTTAGTACAGGTGTACCTAGAGAGAAGAAAGTTCACAGCCATGTGATTACCACTGCTACAGATGAGACAGATAAAAGGTTGTCAGCACTTGAAAGAAAGCTGGATGCTAAGGTGAGTGAAATAGAAACTAAGATGGATGACGAGTTTAACAAGATTTTAGAGAGACTTGAAATTCACTCTGCTGGAGGTTCAAATTTCAGAGGAAATTATGGCACAGGTAGAGGTTACAGAGGTAATGGTAGACACTATGTAACAGAAAAATTCAGGTAATGGATTTACAAGAAGAATGAGTCAAAAGATTAACCGCCTTTGCTGATGGCCAGTCAAAGGTTGGTGAATCTAATGGCCAACAAAGTAGTCAGTGGGTGAAAGTAACAAAAGTGTTGTCATGATTCAAGATCAGGCAATGTTAGCACTTATTGACAGTGGGTCTATGGTCAGTACCATTTCACTGTCAGGTTACAAAACTCTTATTGATAAACCTGACTTACGAAATATCAATTCTCTTGAAGTGTCTGTAGCTGATGGTTCTGCGTTACCATACCTTGGCTATGTAGAATGGTGTGTTAACATTCCTTTACTGTGTGAACAAGAGTTGTATGTACCTATTTTAGTTGTTTCAGACAATGAGTTCAATACACAATGTCCTATCAAACTGGGAACAAATGTGATAAGATTTTATAAAGATTTTGTCTGTTCCACAAGCATGGAAGTTAGCAGTCAACAGCATGGGAGGATCTTACTGCGTGCGTTCGATGAGTAAAAAGCCAATTGTGGTTGAGCCATACCAATCCTATGTAGTTCAAGGTCTGGTTATAGGAGTTCAGGGTGAGAATGCACAGTATATTACTGAATGTTTTGACAATGAGCCAAACTTCATTGTTTGTCCAAGAGTGGTTGAAATAGATACCAAGGCAAACAGCAGTAGAATTCAAGTGAAAATCTGCAATATTACTGCAAAGTCTATTACTATGAGAGCGAAGTCTGGTGTGTGTCAGCTTAGTCAAGTTAAGATAGTGGACAACTTAGTTTCTCAGAAGTTTTCTGATAGCACTGTACATAGTGAGCACAATTTGTCAAATTTACCAGATGTACATATTGACAAGAAAAACTTGACCACTGAACAAAATGAGATTTTTTTTCAGAAATTTTATGAGCCATGTGTTTTCCAGAAATGCAAACACTAAAGGGGCAATATCTTATCAGAGGGATATTCCACCTTAAGCAAAACAGATCTAGTGGAACACGATTGTATTAGAAGATGATCGACCCTTTAAACAATCATACCGCAAGATTCCACCTCGTATGTATGATGAAATACATCAACACATCAATTATCATTATTAACTTATTAGTTAATAGTTATTTTTTTTTGCCAAAACTTTTTCTAGTCCTATTTTTAGCTTGTTATTATATTTGTTTAATTTTAATTAAGAATATGTTTAAATATGGTCATTTCTAATTTTTGTCCTTATTTGGTAATTTTTGTTTGGCATACAAATAAATGCTTTTTTACAACAACTGAAAGGTTCATGTTATATTTGGCAAAAAACAGAGCAGAGTAGACTCATGTATTGAGATTTTGTTTTACAGTCAGAAAAAAAGAACTATGGTTCTTAGGGAAAAAATTCTAAGAACCATCCAATTTTCTAAACTTGTTACATGTTATTTAATCTTATTCAAAGAAAAAAATTGTTAAACTGAGTAAATTGAGTGGTATCCCAGATAGCATGACTATGTTGGGCCAACGTTGGCGCACAGTTGTTGGCTGCGTTGGTCCAACGTTGGCTACCTAACGTTGGCCCAATGCAAGTTTGCTCATCGGCCCTACGTTGGCCCAACATGTTGGCCCAACGTTGGCACAACGTTAGCCTATTTTATTACAGCATTTGGTCAACGTTGGCCCAACATTGGCCCAACGTCAATTACCAGCAGTGATTTTATCAACAAAGGCCCAACATTGGCCCAACGTACTTTTTGTGTTGGCCCAACAATGGCCCAACGTCCGTTCACCAACATACCATCGGTGGCTCAATGGAGGTCCAGTCTCCGGTACCTGTGTTGGTCAAACAATGGTCCATTATTATTTTACGGATAGTTATTTTTTCAACGTAGGGCCATCAGAGGCCCAACCTATCCTATATAAATAATGATTTCCATTCAAAATTAAGCCATCTTGACAAAAACTAATAACTAGCTATTGTTGACAATGATGAGGCAAAAGAAAAAAGTGATAAACTGTACAATTTATTTGTTAGTTTCTAACAAATTCTTTTAAGTTTGCTTCAATATTATAACAATAATTAAACAAAAACATTTGCCAAAGCTTACAGAGTTTAGAACCTAACCCGCTTTTTCCTCCAATCAGCAGCTGCTAAATTTCCTATTAAGTTGATCACTTAATTGTTAAGATTCTATGTCTATGCAGTAACTCCGCGGGCTGATTTATTAGCCAATGAAAAAAGCGCGATAGGTTCTAAGTAAGTTAAGGGGGCTCGGTCGCTTCGCTCCCTCCGCCCCTTCTTAATCACTAAAATTTTACTTAATATGATCTAACTATTACTTAAGAATAAATAATAATACGTCTTGCGTTCACGTTTCTGCCTTAAAATGTATTCAAGATGTCGATTTATACTCCACACTTCATCTGCATCACTTGCTTCTACGATTACTGGATTCGGCACACAGTCAAATCTAAAACGTTTAATATAATGAGGGAGTTGAAATTTCAATTTCAAACACAATCTTCTTTCAAACATCATCTAACATCAATTCCAGAACCATCCCTTTGTTCACAAAAACTTGTAAAATCCCATAACTATAGAATATAAAGGAGCTTAAAGTTCACAACACAACTTGGCAATATTTGAATTTCAATTTTTATCAATCCCTCTTTTCAGTAAAATATTGTTTAAAGACACAAATAGTATAATCCAAGAGCATTTGAAACGTTCCTCTTTAGTCTTGTTCGGATTGCAATTGTTTTTCACATATTCACTTTTTTCCCATTTTCTTCCTCCTTCTTCATTGTCATCAATGAACTAGTATGAAGTTCTATATCTGCTGCAAATTAATGCACACTGACACAGCACATTTCCCCGTCTAAGAACAATATATAGCTGTTAAGAAAAGTGAATATATTAATATCTTTGAAAATTGATGAAATATTTATTTTTTTTGATTAACTCATGATGCATTTAACCCTGTTTAAATACTAAAGAATTTACCATTAAACACACCTTACCATATATACTGAAATTTTCTTATCTATTTCATTTCTCGTCATGATATACAATGTAAGATATTATGTCTTTCATATAAACTGAATCATTTTATAAAATAAGTAGCAATAGTTTTCAAATTTAATAATACTTTACTTACATTTCTTTTAGGACTTCGCCGTTAGCCGTTGTGTGCACCAAATTTTTAAAATCCCAACCTTACTGTAACTTCCTCTGCATTTTGAGTTTATCAGCCAGCTGTGAGTAATTAAACTTGACAGCTCTCCACATTTTGGTGTTTTAAATTTGCTGCGACTCTTTCAGTTTTAGCGACTCGCCTAACTTTTGTTTGAATGCAATTATAAAGCTGGCTGGGTTATCTTGATTTATGCGTCATTACATCCCGTCCCTGGGAACTTTTAGTTTCCATATTATGCTAACTTTTATTCGGTCGTTTATATATTACCGGGTAAACTAATGTAAGAAAAACTTTTATTTAGTCTCCTTTTATAATGACTTTTCGTTAATTGTATACGAGAGAAACAAATCTTACAATTACACTCAAAGTTTAAGGTTAATTAAGATTTCAAAATTTATAAACAGACACTATATAGAGAAGATTTTTTGAGAAGTGGATACTAATAACAGAAAGGTATAATTGTCATCAATAAACCATAGTGAGTTTAGTCTCATTGCTATGGAAGAAATTAATGATCTTTTCATAAAAGCCTAGTGTATAACAAACACTGGGCCAACATTGGGCCAACGTAATGCCCCCAACTCATGCACATCATCCTTTAGTTTGCAATCTAACTGTTGGCCCAACAATGGCCCAATGTACTTATTCTAACTATAAAAGAACACTTAAAACAAACACTCAAGCTTACATTGGGCCAACGTTGGGCCAACATACTGCTACCAGATTGAGTTGACAGTTTGGTTAAGGTTGCATTACAAACGTTGGGCCAACAATGGGCCAACATTGAACCCCAACTTCATTAGAAAATATAACGAAACGAAATTAGTTGATGTTGGACCAACGTTGGGCCAACGTAAGAAACCCAACATGGTTGGGTACTCAAGAGGTTATTCACATGGTAACGTTGGTCCAACGTTGGCCCAACATTGTCTTCCCAACGCCAACTAAAGACCAACCGTACAACCTTTAGCCAACGTTGGCCCAACGTAGTCATGCTGTCTGGGATGTCATCATTCCCGTAGCCTTCTTTACATCTTTCCACAAGATATTCAGTCTACCTAAAAATATTTTTTTTTCTTTAAGCATATTTTCAGAGTTTGCTTGTGTAGCTACAATACTTAATTGGGTGTTTGTCATCAACCTGTACACTTTCTTCTTCCATATATTTGGCAACCTAGTGTGAGAAGTCAAATCATAATAAATGCAGATCGAATATTTAGGGCACAACCTGTCTGTAATAGAAAACTAAATCTCGCATTAACTCATTCGTTATATCAATCTGATGTATTTGCGTAGACACACGATGTAACACAAAAGACTTACGTTACGAACAAGTTTGGCTTTCCAGAAAGCCTGAAATGTCATCTCTTTGGCTTCGTTAATATAAAAAAAACAATGGAATGTAATTTTTTCTCAGCTATTACAGATTTTTCTATATTATTCCTCTAGGGAAGGGGAGTGGCAGTTTATCCGAACAATATTAGATAAAGAAAAAAAAGTAAAAATCCTATGTTGTGGATAGGAAGGAAATATTTAAACATGTTTATTTTTAGGTCACCTGAGTAAACTCAGGTGACCTATTGCTATCTGTTTTCGTCTGTCGTCGTCCGTCGTGCGTCGTCCGGCGTGTGTTAACATTTGAACATTTTCAGCTTCTTCTCTGTAACCACTGAACCAATTTCAATCAAATTTTGCACAAAGCATCTATGGGTGAAGGGGAACAAAAATTGTGAATTTCATTATCCCTGCCCCCCTGGGGCCTGAGGGGTGGAGCCAAAACCACTAAAATTAATGCAATCTTTAAAAATCTTCTCCTTTACTCCTGGACATCGAGCAGTCAAACTGTTTGCATGATTGTAATCAGGATTGGGTCCTCTACAAAAATTGTGAAATTCATGGCCCTGGGGTCAGGGGTTCTAGTGCTAGGGTGGGGCTAAATAAGTAGGTAGTGAAAAGGCATTATTTGTTTGAAAATCTTCTTCTCTGCTCCTGGGTATTTAATAAACCAACTAAGTACACAATTATGATGAGCAAGAGTGCCTCTACTAAAATTGTGAATTTTATGGCCCCAGGGTCAGGGGTTCTGGTGTTAGGGCGGGGCTCTATTGATTATATAGTGAAAATATATGAATTCTTTGAAAATCTTCTTCTATGCTCCTGGGTATTAAATAAACTAACTAAGTACATAGTTATGATGAGCAAGAGTGCCTCTACCAAAATTGTGAATTTTATGGCCTGGGGGTTCTTGTTTTAGGGTAGGGCTCTAATGATTATATAGTGAAATCCATGAATTCTTTGAACATCTTATCCTTTGCTCCTGATTAATATGCTAATGATCTAATTACATATTTAAGGCCAGGATGTATTTTATTTTCAGTTTTACAAACCCTCCACTCAAGGTTTTGAATTTTAAGAAAAAAATAAAACAATTTCTTTTCTTTCCGATGTCAAATTTGAGTCAGGATCGAGATTTCAAATTTACGAACTCGCACTTCCGGTGTTAAGATGAAACGGCGGGTAAATAAAGCTAGATCTGAGAAGAAGCTTGGTTTAGTGTAAAATTCATCGATACGAGTGCCATTCAAAACGTTTCACCCGTTCAAAGGACAAAATAAAATGCTGACGACTTGGTTGCACAATGGAATGCTGGTGAGATAATTATGTATTCGTTTCAAAAGTATCTGTAAATTATTTTCCTCCCCTAGGTTTTAAACTGCCCGTGGTAGCTATTGCATATTGCCAGCGACATTGTTTAGGTCTCTGTTATAGCTCACAGTCTAAGCATCATTCTTCAGAAAAGGGTTGCTTATGCATCAGATGTAATGAATAAAATTATGGGAGAAGTTAAGTCCATTTCAGGAAGAAATAAACTGAAGAAATAAAAAAAAAATCCAACTATTAAAACGCAAGAATATACAAATATATACAGGCATGTACTATCATTTGTATCAGCCAGAAAAATTATTTTACACTTAATTGAAAAAAATGTTCACCCTACTCCCCAATACTCCCTGTCTGTTTTATGATAGGAATTATAATTTTAGGCATCAAGTAAATTTTAGAACAATGTCTACACATTCACCTTACACAAATTAAAAAAATGAAGATATATTGGAAGACTTAAAGAATTTATTTTTTAAATTATATTTAGACCAACATCACGAAATTTATATAACTAGGCCAAACTGGCAGATGATGAAATAAGCAATTAAATGTTCTACCATCGTCGCAAACCATGGCCAAAATGTACGCTCCTCTCCCATTCTGGTCGTGGTTGAATAAGGAGAGAATTCTTCGTAGTTCATTACAATATTGACCAATGCGAGTAAAGCATAGTCTGATGATGAACTTTATCGCGACCTTTCAATATCAGCATAGGAAATATTTCTTGTATACTTTTGACGTCAGGTGTTGATTTCGATTGCGATAGAAACAAAACTTGCCACTGACTGAATATGACGTCACAATAGAGAGGCATGAATATTCAAGATTACGACACTTTTTGTGATCAAGCAGCCACGGGTATGAGAGAGCTATATATGCGAACTCCGGACCGTGGCTTGAGACGATGATGTTCTCTTTCCTATTTGTAAGCATTATGTGTCCGGTGGTAAGGAGCCTATTAGAATAACCCAAAAAAAGAATGTACAAATGTTAATAACTGCATGATTTATCAATTTTTTTTTATTTCCTTCTCCTTCGGGACTTTTTTATTCTCATGTTCATAACTAAACATAAACATAAAAAAAATGCTGGCTTTATAATGAAGAATGGGGCCTCCTTCAAAATAGATTATTTTAGGGCCGTTGGGTCAGGGGTACCAGGGGGGTACTTTGACTTAAAATAAATTAATGCTTTGAAATCTGCCCTTTGATAAGCAATATGGTGCCTCTTTCAAAATTTGTGAATTTTATAGCTTTTGGATTAAAACACGAATCAAATACAATCGCTGAAAAGTTGTTACATGATACTCAGGTGACCTATAAGGCCCGTGGGCCTCTTGTTTTGTTTTGTTTGCAGGATAATTCGGTCGAATGCGCTTTGTGCAGATGTCAACTACGAGATACTTGTGATAGAAAGGTAAGAAATTTAAGTTCACCCTCTTTGCAATTGAGGCAAGAAATTGAAAGAATTATCCAGAACAGAGCGCAAATCTTCTGAATTCTCAATTAAAGCTGACCTGGCTCGGGAAAACAAATTCTGGCTCCAGACGAATTGCGAAGAAATTTGGTTTTCACTCTCACTATGCACAATTGAGTCACATATAATATTTTTTGATTTCAATCTAAGATGAAGAGGTGCATGATCTGAAGACATGTAAAAATTTGCAATAATAGTGCACTAAAAAATGATTACAATACAAATAAATTCATTTGCTTTAATCAAATATATGCGTAAGAATTTCTTGTTTGTTCGTTTGTTTTGCTTTTCCTTACTATCACTAAAACGTTATATTTAATTCTTTATCACGGGGTTTTGGGTTGCCTTAAAAAAAATTATCACTCTGTTGTATTTCTAGTCTCTTCCTCAGATTCCGTTCGTAAACATTTATATTTTATTTTGACATCTGATTTTTGTACATTTAAAATCACTCTATAAATAGTTAAATACACATGTACATGTAACTATATGTATTGATGTATAACTCCAATAAGTGAAATTGTATCAAATACATCGGCTTATATTTGCCTATTAATCAAACCAAGGGTGAAAAAGGCAAGAATACATTCGAGAATATGCACCCTACTATTCGTGTAATATATATACCCCCCTTCCAAGTTCCTCAGAATGTCATACAGAACCACTCAACATTAGTAATGAGTAGAACATAACAGACAGATCATTTAGTGTTTGTTTAAAATACTTCTTGCAGAATATTTTCAGGCACGTAGCAGCTGGGGCAGGGGGGCCTGCCCCCCCACCCCGTTTTTTCCCCAACAATACTTTTACTATTGGAAATGTTCATTAAAAGGCTGGTGGTAGGAACATAAGTCGAGAAAAGAAATAGTACCGATACCGTATCGCATTTACAACGCATAACGCTTTATATTCTTGCGCGATAGCTTTAAGCCATATAATAGTGTCATACATATTTTTATAAAAAAAAATTAAACGTTGCTTAAAACTTTTACGAATTAGAATAATACAACCTCTACCTTGCATAGATTTCGAAAATTTTCTAGGAAAAACAAAATTAAAAAATCCTTCCTCCTCAACAGATAACCCCTTTTCGATCCAGCATTCCGTTTAAAGGATGATGCCGTAGGAGAGGATAAAACAACGGCAATTTTTATCGGTGAATAAAGACGAAAACCCTCCATTTATGTTCCAACTAATGACTTTTACACAGTCATTCTCCACTGTTCCCTAGGCATCACTTCCCCCAATTTTCCGCACCCTGTGTTTGACTCACCACGGGCTCCACATTCTCGGAATTACTCGCTGTATCTCTCCTGGACTCTTCCTCATCACCATCCTCTCTGTATAGGCGTCCATTTATGTAAAGCTTATCGACCCTCAGGACTGTGCGTTTATTACTCTGCACCACCAGTTTTATTCACCAGTTTACCAGTATGACTCTCAACGCTGGGTATACACGTTTTTGCAATGAATCAATGGACAGTACCACCGATTCTAGGTAATCGTTTATTTCGTCAATTCGCGATAATTAAAAATAAAATCAGTTTGTTGAATGCACAGCTGTTTCTTCCAAATCGTCAATATTGATTTAACCGGATCACGTAGGTTCTCTTCATCACTAGACATGTCTTCTTAAAGGTGGCTAAGAACATTTCGAGCTTTCTACATTTCTTTATTAAGTATCTTCAATGATCAACTCTTCTTCATTTCTTGTCCACTTCTAGCTGAGGGTTTGAAGATTCGTGAACAAGAATTTTTCAGTATCATTTTGATGCACAGAAATCTACAGTGATAGTGCATCTTTCACTTTTCTGTTTAACCTTTCAATCATTGCAACAAGAGGAAGTGCGCTGCAAAAATACAAGTGTCGCATCACGTTACACCACTTCCACATGAAAAATGAAGGAAACACAAACACAGTTCCAGAATATGGATACCATAATTAGTATAATCCAAGTGTTAAATTACCAATACTGGTATTCCACACCCAGTCAAAAGGGATGCAACCCTTAGTACCTTTGTCAATCCATTCTCAAAGAGGAAAGTAGGAATATCTCATAGGAATCCTAACACTAAAACCACAATGGTACTACTGCTTAAAGTATATGCGTCTTTCAGTGCTAAATCTGCAAGTGTCACATCACTGCAAAAACTGCAAGTGTCTTTCATTGCTGAAAATGCAAGTGTAATATCACATCACATCACAGAATACGTCACTTCATAGGAGAAATAAAGTAAACACAATCACATTTCCAGAATATGGGTAACATTATCCAAAGGACATCACTGTATAACCCAAGTGTAACAATGGAGTGCATTGACACAACTAGAACAGGCGATGCTTCGTCGTCAAATAAACCAAGAAGCGAATACACATTTTTGCTCCCTTTAATGGGATACGTGTTTTGTCTGATGATAAAGTGGTCCGGAAGACTCCTGTAAAAGGAGTATGTCTCAAATTACCATTTTTATTAGTGGTTCTAGAATATTTTTGAACACTCTCCTATATTTTTATCTAAATTACTTCCCAGGTTCTTATTTTGATTTGAGATTCTACTTGGTCTTATTTCCGAGCTTGTTTGTACCTTGTTTCAACTCCTCATGTCATTTGTAATGAAAATGCTAGAAATTTCAACTTCTATCTAGTGGATGCACCAAAAGGGTATGTAGCCAATGATATATTTTTTTAAAAAACATAGGCCGATACGGTTATAATGTTTCAGTATAGTTTCATGTAATACTTTATTTTTTCCCGAACCGAGCACCATGAAAATAACATGCATATACATGTTTAGTCTAACTGTACCTGTATAACATTTTTAGCTCTACTGGTCAGAGACCAGAAGAGCTTATGCGGTAGTAATGCGTCCGGCGTCCGTCCGTCTGTCTGTCTGTCTGTCCGTCTGTCTGTAAACAATTTTTCAAAATGCTACTCCTCCTACAGTTTTGGTCTAATTTCAATATAACTTGGCACACAAGTAGACTACACTAAGATACATAATTCTGTGTATCGGTTTTTGATTTCGATGAACGGTGTTGCCGTGGTTACTAAAAATAGAAATTTCTGTGAAATTCTTTCAAAATGCTACTCCTCCTACAGTTTTAGTCTGATTTCAGTATAACTTGGCACACAAGTAGACTACACTAAGATACATAATTCTGTGTGTCGGTTTTTGATTTCGATGAACGGTGTTGCCGTGGTTAATAAAAATAGAAATTTCTGTGAAATTCTTTCAAAATGCTACTCCTCCTACAGTTTTGGTCTGATTTCAGTATAACTTGGCACACAAGTAAAATACACTAAGATACATAATTCTGTGTATCGGTTTTTGATTTCAATGAACGGTGTTGCCGTGGTTACTAAAAATAGAAATTTCTGTGAAATTCTTTCAAAATGCTACTCCTCCTACAGTTTTGGTCTGATTTCAGTATAACTTGGCACACAAGTAGAATACACTAAGATACATAATTCTGTATATCGGTTTTTGATTTCGATGAACGGTGTTGCCGTGGTTACTAAAAATAGAAATTTCTGTGAGATTCTTTCAAAATGCTACTCCTCCTACAGTTTTGGTCTGATTTCAGTATAATTTGGCACACAAGTAGAATACACTAAGATACATAAATCTGTGTATCGGTTTTTGATTTAGATGAACGGTGTTGCCGTGGTTACTAAAAATAGAAATATCTGTAAAATTGTTTCAAAATGCTACTCCTCCTACAGTTTTGGTCTGATTTCAATATAACTTGGCACACAAGTAGAATACACTAAGATACATAATTCTGTGTATCAAATTTTAATTTTGATGAACTGTGTTGCCGTGGTTACTAAAAATTGAAATGTCTGTAAAATTGTTTCAAAATGCTACTCCTCCTACAGTTTGGTCTTATTTCAATATAACTTGGCACACAAGTAGACTACTCTAAGAACATAAAGAGACTTTATCAACGATCATTATTCTATATATTGCTGTTGTAAAGTTTCAAATCCCAGCTGCTTAAGTACTCTTCTCTTCCTTTGCTATAAGTTCAAACCAGTAGAGCTTCAGTCTCGACAGAGACTTCTGGTTTCTGTATTTAATTCTTAAAAAGAAGATATGATAAGACCAAACGGACAAGTCAAAAATTAGAACTAGAATATCTTGACTTTCACATATTAAACATTTTAAATGTGAAATTGTCTAATTATATCAAAATTCAACTGTTTTGAACTGTTAGCAAACCTAAATCTATAGAAGTTATGTTTCTTCTTAAAAAGAATTAACTGCAAGAGGTGACAAATCCTTACAGTTTGATGCAATTTTCAATTTTTTGATAACGGACTTAACATCAGACTTTTTCTTGACAATCGATTGCACCATTTTTGAAATATTTTCGTTGGTTTCCTCACCAAACTTTTCATCGTCTTCAAAAATTTTTTGGCATTTTGCTCAAAAATCTATTTCATAATTTTTTTCTAGGTCTTGTTGTTCACCGTCCGAAAAGAAAATATGGTGAGACTCAATCTCATTCGAAATTGCGTTGGTCATTTTGATTTGTACTAGACTTGCTTTGGTCATTTATTACAGATGGGTTTTCATTTCTTTTGGTATTAAGTCCTTGAGTCAAGAACTCTCATTAATTTTTCTTATAGCAAAATTTGCCGTTTCTAACACATGGTTTCGACCTCGTCCATTTTATTTTGCCAAATAGTTTTTTTATATACTTTCTCTTTTTTGGGTTTTTTTTCCGGTTTTTGTCTGTCCCGGTATTTAATTTCTTGTACCTCTTGCACATCCGGTTTGTTTA
>NW_026919788.1:0-16351 GCF_032062105.1 Saccostrea cuccullata
CGACATTCATTTACTGCCACGCAGGACACGCCCACTCAATACCAACATAACCGCAGGTAAACATTTGGTCAAGTACTGCTCATACAGGAGGTAAATATTAAGTCAGTACTGAAAACGTGTCTCACTCTGATATGCCAGCTTTAATTATACATTGTCTGTCAAAGTCAGAATTGTTCAAGGTAGGAGATAAGTAAGCTGCTTTTAACTTATTGTGATACTTGTAGAAAAGCCTCAGATTAGTTTTCAGTTATATAGTATCTAAGTGTGTAGGTATACACTGTGGAGAGTTTTTCTGATACACGTTTACAGCAATTTAGCAGTAAATTCCAAAATTAATATATTTATTAAAAAAAAACCAAACAAACAAGTCATCCACTCAAAGGCTTTTGGTAACAAAAGGTATAATGAAATGTTTCTCTTTTATGTGGTGTGTGTAAAGTATAATGCATGATTTGCATGCTAGATGCTTTATTTTATATCTGACCATTTTGAGTCATAAGTCTATATGCATATACATGTATTAGCTTGCGACATTTTACCACATTTAGCATGTACATTCTACTAGGAGAATAGTTTCTTTTCTCCTATCTGTGTATACTACATGTATTAAAATATTCATATACCATTCACTTGGTTAATTCAGCCTTTGGAGAAGCCAAATTTTTTAACAGATAATAGGAATAGGAGTAGAATATGTGAATAATTAACAGATACCAAGCTTTTAGAGGGGGATGCATATAAGATAAGAAATAATATCTGAAGTGACAAAATAGTGAAGTCATAAATCTAAGGACTTTACAATGCTTGATCTTAAGATCTCTGGATTGTCTGCCCAGATTTTCTCAACCAGAGAGCTACAGATCTGCAGTTGTATTTGGAGAAATCTTTTCTTTTATAGATCTCTAGAGCTGAGCAGCAAAGGAAATCTAGTGATCCCACCAACATCTGTATCAGGTCAAGTGAGATCCCCGCCCCCTCTTCCAAGGACAGGGCCAGAGAGGCCCCTCAATGTCACAGACCAGGCAGGGGGAGGCAGCAGGGAGAAGGTACAGGTTTTAAAAGGATCGCCCTAAATTAATGCTTCTGACCCAAGTAGTGCATTTGGACAAACAAACTATATTTCAAATTACGTGATGATCATTGATCAGGGTTCGACACTAACGGTAGACCGGCGGCCCGAGTCCACCAAAAAATTGGAAGGTCCACCAAATGTTCAGGACTAGGTGGACCGTCGGTCCACTTAAAATTTAAACACCATATTTAAAGACAGTGAAATTCCAGAATTTCTTTTTCTTTAAATCGAAATCCCTAACTCAAATTATTAATTCCTCCATACCTTTATTATACAAGACTTAAATATACATGTAAATAATGTTTAGGTAATGAGGTGGGGGGGGGGGCAAGTACATGTAAAATTGATAACTCCAATATTAACAATAATATTGAGACGCAAGAGCATTCAACATGGACCTTGAATAAACATGAAAAATCCGTGCCAAATTAGCCAGTCTCTCCCCTATTTACCTAATGCACATAAAGGTGTGAAAATTTCACTGGGTAACAGGAAATCGCTTCACGCCTGAACGCACACTGTTGGAGATAATTAGAATTGATTGACAGCTGCACTTATGCATTGTTTTTTTTTTTTTAAATAGATGTTCAAACAGGCATAATTTACATTAAATGAACTATTATTTGCAGTTTCATTTTCTTTTCTTGATATACATATTATATGACTACTTATTTGAATAAATAATAAATTTAGAAAATAATTAATTTATACAGATACATGTACCTATGTCAGTTTTGCACCGTAGTAATTGTAAAATAAATTATCTAGCCATGGATACATGAAAAATTCACTTGTTTAATAATTGAACAAATTAATTAATAATTGGAGTTTTAAATTTAATCTACCTGTGGAAGCGAAATCAGTGCAGGTTTTCACCATTGTAACTTAATGATAATTATTAAAATATTTCTTTGGTTTATAGATTAATAGTTTTTTTTTTTAAGTTTTACAATATTTCTGGAAAAAAAATCTGACTAGTCTTTAATATTAATTTGATTCTGTTGACTTGTTAGATTTGTGCTTTATTGGTCTGTCTGGAATCGATATATACATGTATTACAGTTAGTTTTAATTAATGCCTTTTGTAATGATTCATTCATTAATTCAAACATTTATAAAGGTCCACCAAAGGTCCACCAGATATAGAGAAGGTCCACAAATAATTTTTGACAAGTGGACCTGCGGTCCACCAAGGTAAAAAGTTAAGGTCGAACCCTGTTGATCATATTTACCATTATAGAATGCAAGCATTTTAGCATTACATGTGTATTGCATATCAGTACGTAGAATATTTTTCAAGTTTAAATGTAGTACATGTATTTTGATATTCATGATATTCATTGTAGACATCTAGTAGGGGAGCTTCATTACTGCAAGAAGGCACCAGAGTGGGGTCTTCTAAAACCAAAATGTAAGTATGGGAATAGGAAAAATGTTCAGATAAGAATGTGAAGATGTATATCAACTTGACAGTAGATACCGGTACATAATTTATTTGCATTGAATGTTGACCTTCCATTCTTAGCTTTGTTGCCTTGTATCACTACAAACCCCAGAAAGAGGATGAGGTTGAATTAAGAAAGGGAGATTACTACAGTGTGATAGAGGCCTGTCTAGATGGATGGTTCAAAGGTCGATGTCTCAAGACTGGCAAAGCTGGGGTCTTCCCTGGAAATTATGTACAGCAAGCCAGGTTTGTTACCTGTAGTTTTAGACCTTCAGTTGTTTGCTGAAAGTGTAATTTATGAATATTGTTCAAGAAGTTTAAACTCATTTTTAATACTTTTTAGCTCACCTGAGCCGAAGGCTCAAGTGAGCTTTTCTGATCACATTTAGTCCGTCGTCCGTCTGTCTGTCTGTCCGTCCATCTGTCCATCTGTAAACTTTTCATATTTTCAACTTCTTCTCAAGAACCACTGGGCCAATTTTGACCAAACTTGGTACAAAGCATCCTTGGGTAAAGGGGAATTTAAATTGTTAAAATGAAGGGACATATCCCCTCGTAAGGGGAGATAATCAAGAAAAGCGAAAAATAGGGTTGGGTCATTAAAAAATCTTCTTCTCAAGAACCACTGGGCCAGTAAAGCTGAAACTTATGTGGAAGCATCCTGGGGTAGCGTAGATTCTAAATTGTTCAAATCATGACCCCTGGTGGTAGGGCGGGGCCACAATGGGGAATCAGTGTTTTACATAGAAATATATAGGAAAAATCTTTGAAAATCTTCTTCTTAAGAACCACTGGGCCAGTAAAGCTGAAACTTATGTGGAAGCATCCTGGGGTAGTGTAAATTCTAAATTGTTCAAATCATGACCCCCGGGGGTAGGGCGGGGCCACAATGGGGAATCAATGTTTTACATAGAAATATATAGGAAAAATCTTTGAAAATCTTCTTCTCAAGAACCACTGGGCCAGAAAAGCTGAAACTTATGTGGAAGCATCCTGGGGTAGTGTAGATTCTAAATTGTTCAAATCATGACCCCCGGGGGTAGGACGGGGCCACAATGGGGAATCAGTGTTTTACATAGAAATATATAGGAAAAATCTTTGAAAATCTTCTTCTCAAGAACCACTGGGTCAGAAAAGCTGAAACTTATGTGGAAGCATTCTAGGGTAGTGTAGATTCTAAATTGTTCAAATCATGACCCCCGGGGGTAGGACGGGGCCACAATGGGGAATCAGTGTTTTACATAGAGATATATAGGAAAAATCTTTGAAAATCTTCTTCTCAAGAACCACTGGGTCAGAAAAGCTGAAACTTATGTGGAGGCATTCTAGGGTAGTGTAGATTCTAAATTGTTCAAACCATGACCCCCGGGGCTAGGGCGGGGCCACAATGGGGAATCAAAGTTTTACATTGAAATATATAGGAAAAATCTTTGAAAATCTTCTTCTCAAGAACCACTGAGCCAGAGAAGCTGAAACTTATTTGGAAGCATCCTGGGGTAGTGTAGATTCTAAATTGTTCAAATCATGACCCCTGGGAACTGGGCGGGGCCACAATGGGGAATCAATGTTTTACATAGAAATATATAGAAAAAATCTGAAAATCAAAACTGAAACTTATTTGGAAGCATACTGGGGTAGTGTAGATTTCAAATTGTTTAAATTATGATAAGTGGGAAGGGTGGGGTCACAATATGTATTACAAGGGGGAAATCTGGTAAAGAACAGAATGGACAAAGCTTCTCAGGTGAGCGATGTGGCCCATGGGCCTCTTGCTTGTTTTTTGTCTCGCCTGCGACGAATGTCGCGAAGCGAGACATAGCGACCATAGATTCCGTCGTCGTCGTCGTCGTCGGCGTCCAACTTTTGGTTAACCCAAATGTCAAAGTTTTATAAACTGCAATAACTTTCTCAAATTTTATTCAGTCTTCTTGAAATTTGGACACAATATTCAGTATGGATAAAAATTTATATCCCAAGTATGATTTTGAAAAAAAAAATTCAAATTTTTCCGTATTTTTTCCTTAAGTTGGACTTAGTTTTTTCATGATAATTTATGGTGAAGACCTATATTCCAGCAACTATAAGTTATAGGGATATGATAATTAGTCAGTGGATACATCATGGGTAACCACAAACGTCAGTACCAGAATTAGGTCATCTTGACCTACATTTTTCTGCATGAGTGACTTTGGTTAAATTTTTGGTGGAGGTCCATATCTCAGCATCTATAACTTATAATGGCATGATGATTTGTCATTGTACAGGTTATAAGTAACCAACAACATCAGTACCAGAATTAGGTCATTTTGACCTACATTTTTCTGCATGAATGACTTTGGTTAAATTGATAATGGAGGTTCATATTTCAGCAACTATAACTTATAGTGGCATAATAGTTAGTCAGTGGATACATCATGGGTAACCACAAACGCCTGTACCAGAATTAGGTCATCTTGACCTACATTTTTCCGCATGAGTGACTTTGCATAAATTTATGGTGGAGGTCCATATCTCAGCAACTATAACTTATAGTGGCATGATAATTTGTCAGTGGATACATCATGGGTAACCACAAACGCCTGTACCAGAATTAGGTCATCTTGACCTACATTTTTCCGCATGAGTGACTTTGCATAAATTTATGGTGGAGGTCCATATCTCAGCAACTATAACTTATAGTGGCATGATAATTTGTCAGTCTACACATCATGGGTAACCAACAATATCAGTACCATAATTAGGTAATCTTCACCTACATTTTCTGCATGAATGACTTGATACATATACAGTGGATTTGATTTCAAAATGCAAGTTCAAATTATTGCGACTCATAACACGTTGCAATATTCGCAATAATAAAAACATCACAATAATTTGTGAATTTACAGGGTATATGTATATATATATAAATGCCAATATAATCGCCAAGGGATTAGATATTAAGTCAGCTGTTCCATTTCTTTATTATTGTATTTTTGAGTTATTCCTTCTGAAATGTCAATAAATGCTTCAGTTTATCAGACAATCATTTCTTACTAACCACAGCGACAGCAGGCGAGACACAGGGTTGCGGGCAACCCTTACGTACTTTTTTTTTATACCAACTGAATTCATCCCTTCTGATTGGACTGGAAAATTAAAAAAGTTATGAAGACTTCGATATTGTCTTTGAATGATAAAATTGCCCCCAAAAATCTATCACTAGAAATTACCAGTTTAATAAACATGGGGTTTTATTTTTTAGGTCTCCTTCTGCTGGTGGTTTACCCAATAATGTCCAGAATTTACGTGCCAAAACATCATCATCCAACTCAAAGTCTTCGTCAAGGCAAGAAATGTCATCCAGACCAGAACAGGCAATTTCTGCCAGGCAAGACAACAGTGCTTCACATAAACAGGGGACTCACAACTCCAGACTGGATGGTCCGCCGTCATCATCATCCAGACAAGAACAGTCTGCCATCTCCAAACCTGTACCTACGTCGTCATTAAGTTCATCATCCGGGTCACAGGTGCCCCCTGTCAAGTCTTCTCACAAACCTCACCTCCCTCCCCCCTCCTCGGCCTCACTGTCCACAGAGGCTAACCCTGACAGAATCTTAAACTCACAAATGTCGTCCACATCTCATACTGCAGATCATTTATCATCACAGGCTAGAAGTGTTCCTAAACCTGTCTATGTCAAAGCAGCATCCAAAATGAGTCCTTTAAGAACCACTTCATCTGATGTGCAGGGATTTGCAGCTAACGCAGTGGTTATACCACCTAACTCGGTGATCAGTAAAACAGGACCAGTGGTTGGAGTCAATGGACCAGGATCTTTGGTCCCCAGTGTACAGATAACAGATCCTGTGGGAGCCTCTGGGGAGTCTTCATCATCAAACAAGGTACACGATAATGTACATTGTCATTATTCAAAAAGGCAAATTCTGCTGTAGCAGCAAGGATATTATTTTCAGACTCAATGAATTAGATAATAAGATGATTTGTACCTGTAAATATTTTAGAGAGAGAAAAAAGAGAAAGAAAAGTTAAGCCTTGTAAAGAGACTGACTTCTGGGAAGGGTAGGAAGGCCAGGTCCACCCCAGACAGTGAGGGAGCCTTACCCTCGGGAAAAGTAGCTCATACAAGGTAAAATAGCATACGAAAGACACTAATGCACACATAGGATACATTTGCTCATAAAAGGAAAATAGCACATACAAGATGTAATAGCACATAAATGTACAAGGTATAACTTGCTACATATGTGTATATACAGTAACTCTGAATTCTTCTAATTTAGGTAAGATTATTATTTTATATACATGCATAATTAATTTTTCAATTCATTTAAGAAACCTGCAACTTAAGCATATATTTCCTAGATACCAAACATAAAACTTTTTTCACAATGTTTGGAGATGCTAGATTTATAAATATGTTTTCTGTTGGAATTGTAAATTTTCTAAAGTTCCATAGGTTTTGAAAGTACATGTGTATATTATCTATTTTACTATCATATAAATAAATCTATGACAGACAGAACATCAAACAGAACCTCAATTTGACAGATAATTTTTTGTAGGTCTGGATCGTACCCATCTGAGGTGGCCACGTCTGTAGAAGGCCAACATGTTAAGACTGGATCTTTTGATTCCTCTGTACACCCTCCTCTCGGGTCAAAACATCACAAACAAAAGTCCCTCAGTCGAGAAAAGTAAGTTCCTCAGTCAAAATATTTCAAACAAAAAGCCTCCATGGAGAAAAGTAAGTGTTTCAGTCAAAACATAAGGCCCTCAGTGGAGAAAAGTTAGTGTCTCATTCAAAATACTGTATAACAAACAAAAGTCCCTCAGCTGAGAAAAGTAAGTTCCTCAGTTAAAATACATGTATAAGAAACAAAAGGCCTCAGCTGAGAAAAATAAGTTCCTCAGTCAAAACAAAACAAACAAAAGGCCCTCAGTCGAGAAAAGTAAGAACCTCAGTCAAAACATAAAAACTAAAGGCCCTCAGTGGAGAAAAGTTAGTGTCTCAGTCAAAATATAACAAACAAAAGGCCCTCAGTCAAGATGAGTACTCATGTAGTTGTGTAGGTCAAAAGATAACAAATAAAATACCCTTAGACAAGACAAGAAAAGTCCCTCAGTCAAAACATAGCACACAAAAGGTCATAAGTCTAGAAAAGTGGGTACCTTGCTCAAAACATAGCAATTAAAAGGTCCTCAGCCAAGAAAAGTAAATGTGTAGGTCAAATTACAAAAATCAAAAGGCCCTCAGTCCACAAAAGTGCCTTGGTTAAAACAAAACAAAAGGCCCTCAGCCAAGAAAAGTGTCTCCATCAAATGCCCCCAGTCGAGAAAAATGCCTCTGTCCAAAAATAATGAGCAAAAGGCCATCAGTCATGAAAAATAAGCTTACCAGTCTCAAAATAGAGTTTTTGTCAACTTTTCATATACAGCATGATTTTAATCACAGCTGACCTTGATTATTCTAGCTCGTGTATTTTATCTGTACACAATAGTCTTAATTTTTGTAGTTAGAGACCTTGATCAGTCTAGCTCGTCTGTTTATCTCTACACAATGGCCTTAATTTTCAAAACGGCATACAATACCTTGTAATCTTGTCAGAACATATTGCATGTTACCTTGATATATGATTATTCTGTTGCTTGCAGATACCGATGTAAAGAGCCGTATCCTGCCCAACACGTAGTAGAGCTGGACCTAATGTTGGGAGACATTGTTTACGTGACAAAGAAACGCGAGGATGGCTGGTTCAAAGGAACACTGCAGAGAAGTGGAAAGACAGGGTTATTTCCTGGAAGCTTTGTGGAAAAAGTGGATCAATGATATTTCAACATTACTTCTGTAGGGACGGTTTGACTAGATATGCAATTGCTAAACCTTCCCAAGGCTCAGGAAAATAGAAAGTTTGTAGACAGCGTGACTGTGGATTTTCCTACCTTGAAGGTTCACTCATCATGCAGTGGGGAATAAGACATGTCAGATACAAATGTGATAGTTGATGTATTTTTTATACACAAAATTGCATTAAGTTTATTCACATGAATAAGTAAGTTCATTTAAACTTCAGTTTTTGTCCTAATATTACAATGATTTTAACATCATCCTTTTCATGCACACATGTTGTACAGGAAAACGTTTTCTTATTATTTAGTATATAAACTGCCATTTTGTGCATTTTTGTGTATTAGATATTATTGATGCAATATTTTAAATATTGAGTTAAATATTTTCATTTCCTGCCTTTGACATCTTAGTTCATGTGTTAGTTGAACAATAACTGAAAAATGTAGGATGCTAACCTCACTTTCACTTTCTTTTGTTATATGCAAGTATCTCTCATTCACTCTTGATAACTAAGGGCATTTTATTTCTTTGAATAAACATTGATTTTTATTTCCTATATATGAATAGGCTGTATGTTGTTATTTGAATCTGTAGTTTCCCTTTACATACATGTAATTGATACTATAAAATGTCTTCCAGTCATTTTCGTTATTCAATTTGAATACTGTGTCTTGCTGGTTATTACAGTTTATAGATTAGTTAACCTGTGTATCTTACACATTATATTGTTGAAAAGAAATCATTAAAAGATTTAACAGTGCCATCTTAAAATTTGTATATTAACTAATTTCTATTTGACTTACATGTGCATCTAGTTACAAAAGTGATTATTGAAAGATTTTTAAAATGTTCATTGTATAGATAATTATTAGTATATTGTGTATGGATGTACTGTTTGATATATTCTCCTTAAGTCTGTTACTCGAAGCATGCATCTTCTGTACCTTAAATGTAAAGTTTTTTTTTTTAATTTGATTTCCTGTCAAACAGAGCATTGGATATACTCAAATCAGTGATATTTTTGAAGATGTTGTGATTTTTACATTATTTAATTATACAACCAATTCTTAGGTTAGTGCTGTGGAGTAGTTTTTGAATTGATTTTATCAGAGTTTCTTGTCTAGAGAAGGTTGTCATTTTAATTCTGTGTGTAGAGTCTCTATGCAGTATGGATTTTACCTTTCTCGGTTTAGCATGGAGAAGTTTTTTTGTCTATGCATTGTTTTGTACAAGGCTTCATATGTTAACATTCCAAAAGTGATTTGGCATGTCACATTCTGGTTATACCCCTAGGAAATACAAAGTAAAAATGAGATTTCTCTTTTTTTGTTAATTTCTTCTCAGCTGAGAGCAGGATTATTGGACATCATTGTTCTCTTTCTGAATTAACAATTTATAATTGTATGCTGTTACATGTAATTACTCAAAGTCAAAACATTCAAGTAGTTTATTGTGCTCACTGATGAAATCACACGTGAAAGTTGTTTTTTTTTTTATTGTTTATTTAAAAAAAATAACAGGAATAAAAATTTCTTTCAATATTAAGTTATACAACACCATAACAACTTTGTTCCTATAAACACAGACTTTTCTTTGTAGATCTATTTTTGTGAGATTTCACGGTATTCTTGCATCCCCTGTATTAACTATTAAAAAGAAAATAAACAATTAAATAATTGAAATACAGATATAAATACGTGTCTATCTTTGACAGAGTAAAAAGAAACCACAAGGAAATTTAACATAAAGTACTGGGGATACATACCACCCATGCAAGTAGAAGTTAATGCATCAAAGCAAAACTCATTCTCAAAGCACGTTAGCTGAAACAGAAAATAAAAATGAGAAAGAAATCACTCATAATGAGAGAGAAAGAGAGAGAGAGAGAGAGAAATAGAGATACCTGTCCACAGTTATCCCCTCTTCCTGCTGTATTTTGTGGAACCTCTGGTCTTTGATTAAGTCCAACGTTTGACCCTTAACATGTATAAAAACAATCATTAGATACAAAACTTAATCAGTCTACAACAACTGTACAGCTATATAAACAGGGTACTCACCAGGTCCAAGTGGCGCCCCGACACAGTTATTACCCTGACAAACCTCTGCAATGTCAGGAATACGGATTATATCCGGCCCGGGCCCCCCAGGTCCTGGTGGAATGGGTTGTTGAGGAACCACCGGCTGTGCGGGTCTATTCTGTGTAGGAGGGACCCCACCCCCGGGCAGTAAACCACTAAGTGGTGGAAGACTCATCCCTGTGCCAGATTCTGATGTACCACTCAAAGCGGAAGTTCCAAACAAACCACGTGATGGAGTTTGCGGTACCGCTGCTGGTATATTATCAGTCATTGGAAACAGCTCTGTGTTCGGACTAGGGTTAAGATCAATAGGCCCAGAGGAACCTGGGATTGGTGAGAGGTCAGAGGAGGAACCAGGCTTTATTATGATCGGTGGGGGTCTCGCCCACGGCACCCTGGAACCAGAAGAATCTCTGACGGTCCATCTGGAGTTAGGGTTAATATTTGTATTTGTTCGACTGTTTGGAATCAAAGATGAAAAAGGTCCAGTCTGTGAATTTCTATTGATGGGCGATATTGGTCTGTTATTTGGAACAACCGGTATCATTGACGAAGCCTCTGAATTTGGACCAAGAGGAGATAATGGACCCGTCTGCGAGAAAGGCATATTTGGTAGCGACTGTACAGGATTAACTGGGCGAACATCGTTCGGATTTACGGCACCTGTGTAACAAAAGAGACATCACTGTTATATGAAATATATGGAGATAACGAACAGTATTCAAAATCAAAGTCCCTTAAACAATACAAAATTGGAGCAGAGCAAACACGGACCTACAAAACATCAGAAGTGGGATCAGGTGCCAAGGAGGAGCGAGCATCCATGCTGATCGGTCACACACGCCGTGTGCTCCTTGTCATGATCGGGAAATAACGGAAAAACCGTCGAATATTCAGTGTGTATATTATGGTCTAACTATCAGTATGAAAAACGCCAGTCGGCATTTGACTAAATGATGAATTGTATACTGACAAGGTCATTGTATCGACCATAGATCTTACGAAATGATGACTATATATGATTTATTATTAATATAATCATCATGAACGAGGGGATATGGTTGTGAAGTACGTGCCGTAGACGGCAATAGAAAGGTAGCCTGTTAGTGAAATGTCCTTCGAGATTTTTGAACTCGAATTGAGACGCCACCACTTGCCGCTTGGCTGCAAATTTAGACCTGTGCCACAGGCTTTTAGTAAGGGAACTTTACCATTGTCCCCTACTGTGACGTGGGACTTCGTTTTGTAAAGATTCATTCGAAGGACCGGTTTCCACGTCCTTCAGTGGGATTCTAACTCGCAGAGTCAGAATCAGCTCGATCGATCCTTATTCCGCGACTCAATCTAGAGCAAATGTTCTAGCCACTGCATGCGCTACCCGGGCGACATAGTTACGCGTTGCGATTGTTTTCCCTCTGCAAAATTGACGACGATATGTGCAGTACAATTTTGTATGCCTATGCATATTGGTTGTCATTGAAATTTATCTAACGAACCATCCTGTGTAAATACTTAAGTTTATTTGGCACTTAAACTTTTTGTAACCTTCAGGCACAAGCATTTAAAATTACCCTTTAGACTAAAATTATGAATATATTGTTGTTAATGATTTCTGGAGTTTTATTTCGAAAAAGCCTTTGAATTAAAAAAAAAAATGATAAAAGTTAGAATTTATGCATTCCAGTTGATTTGATAAGATACCGACAGTCCCCTTGAAAGTCAACATTTTGCAAATTCTATGATAAAAACAACGACCATTCTTTACACTGAATCGTGTAAGGAGTTTTCTTATTGGTCTTTATGACAATGAGCAGACGATTATTGGACTAGAAGACATGGGGTTCTTACTCCTCCATGGCACTTGATCCTAACTCTGGTGTTTCTGTTGGTCCTTTTTTGTTCTCTTCTCAGTTCCAGAATGACATTATAACAAATCGAAAGATTTGTTGTAAGATATCTTACCAACAGTTAGGGCTATTCCAGTACAATGACCATCTATACATCTGGAGTTTGGCGGACACGGTCTCTGTTACAGAAATAAAATGGACATATCAAACACAAAGACCAATGACGAAACATGTAAGTTGATTTTTTATTTTGTACATGTGTGTCGATTTTCTTGCTGAAAACCTCTAAGTATTTGTTGTATTTGAAATTATGAGATATTCAAATATCCAAACTTATTGCATAGATTTTTTTAAACAAATAAAATTTTATTCTAGCTAACTTTAATCTCCAAAAGACCAAAAATAAAAATTGTTCAGAAATATTCCAACTCTATTATTGTATGGACTTGAATGAAGGAAATATATAACAACAGCAAGTTTTTTCCCTTTTTGTGCGATAGGAAAACTAGATCAATTCACTTACATCACAGGTTGGATGTGGCCTAGCTACAAGATGAAAAATAGAAATACAGAGTCAAGGGAAAACCAGGTCTAGAACAGATTACTTCTTCTCAGCAATAGCAAATATATGATTTTTTAAAAATCATTTATTTAATTCATACAAAGAGGGGCTCAAGGAACTAAGACTATGACCATGAGGGTATTAGAAGACCTACCGTTGAGAACATCGCAGTGACAATCCCCAGGACTGTCACAGTGGCACACGTAGCCGGGGGGACACGAGGGCTGTCAAAGAAACAAAATTAAAACTTCAGTAATGGCATCTGACCAATTGCCAAGTTAACAAAAAGTCACCTTAAATCAGTCATATTTTTGTCTATTTCAAATAAGGAAATTCATTTGCAATCTTCAGTTAGTGCAACTTTAAAGTTAAAATTATACTTTTAAAAAGTATTATGATACATACACTACACTGAGAATTCCCGACTGAAAGGAAAGAAATGACACCAAATCAGTCTTACTGACAATGCTGCAATTCTTACTTATATTCTTGTCATATATAACTTGTAATTCAATACGAAATATTAATATATAAATATAGCCATTTGATGAGGACGATCCATAGATATATCGACTTCACAGAAAAACATATCGACCGAGCACGAAGTACGAGGTCGATATGCTATTCTGAGAAGTCGATATATCTATGGATTGACCGAATTAAAGGGCTACATTTGTTATATTATTTTTTACAGAGGTTGATAAAAAACAATTTGAAAAAATGGGAACAAACCACAAGTTTTCTCTCTTAAACACTTAGAGACTAGAAATCAAAATAAATTAAGTTGTTTAATATAACTGAGTGAAACTTTCCTTGACATTTTTAGATTTTTACATAATTTAGAGGATTTACTAATTAAAAATACTACAAATGTACATCTTTTTGAATATGTTTTGTATCAAATTTGACAAAGATATTCAATATGTTCTAATATTAATTAGATCCTAATTCAGGCCATTGTTACGTCTTATGAGTTACAGAACATTACAAATTTAAATACAAATTGAAGTATATATTTATTTTTTTCAGAAACATCAAGTCATATACTGTATTAGCTATAATTGTGAAACCTTTCCTATAAATTTTTTGTTTTACAGAAAATTACCTCTATTTTGAGAAACATCAAGTCGATATACATTTCAAATTCTATAAATAGTAACTCAAGTCTATATGCTGTTATCTACTAAATCATGTGACCAAGTTTAGGCCAATCAGAGAGCTTGGAATATATGATTAATATAATATTATCAAATGTAAGCAGTTTAAGTTAAAGGAATTCCGGTATAAAAAGAGAAAAGGAGGAGAGATATCTAAGAACCATGACAAATCTTGAGGAAATTGTTGGAACCGTTGATAAAAAACAATTATTTTATAGAATATTAATATAACAAAAAAAATTGTTGGCAAACTATTCAGACCCACCCTCCCCCCAATATCACAAGAGACACTATTTAAACAATGTTACGGAATTTACAATATCATAAAGACTTTCAAGCAAGAAAATGCATCTTGCAGAGCTAGCATATTTGTCTTTTTTAGGGAAGGAAGAAAATAGTAACATTTGGCAAAGATTCGGGATGTGCTAGGTTAAGACCTTTGGATAATGGAATGACCTGACAGCCCTTTGGAATGGAATATTCCTTAGGTATAAATATATAGGCACAGGAATTTGCGTACCTATCAATTTTACCGAAATTTTCAGTTAGTAAATTAAAAAAATACGTAATACCTATATAATAAGTATTACGAATATTTTTAATTTACGAAAAAATTCGGTAAAATTGATAGGTACGCGAACTCCTGTGATATAAGGAAACATTTGGAAACCGCGAAGTTAGACAGCTATGATAGAAGTTAACAGGTAAGACACCTATTTAGCACTAGTGTAATTTTATAAAACAAACCAGTATAATTAAATACAAACCTCTTTGGCATATTCCTTTGTTGCAAACTTCTCCGTTCCTGCATCTAGGCTTAACAGAAAATGGCTTCGATAATACTAGTAGCTGAGTAAGTTCAAAACACTTAAGTCATTCAAGGTTCGAAAGCACAAGGTTTACTGTTTACTTAGTATTTTATGGCATAATGATTTGACCTTGGTCTTGCTTAATGTATTGTTTTATTTCCGCCGAGTCGGCAATTTTTCAGCCATATTTCGGCGGTCTTGGAAATGGTGATAACGAACAGTATTTAAGCTCCGATTTCCATTCAAACAGTACAAATATGAGCAGAGATAACAATGATATAGCTCTTAAGATGGGATCAGATGACTTGAAAGAGTAAGCAGCCCCTTCGACTGGTCACAGCCGCCATGTGCTCCTTGACATGATCGGGAAAACTGGAGAAAATTGTAAACAATCCAGTGTGTAAATAATGGCATAACAATTAGTATGAAATATGTCAGTCAAAATTTGACTTAATGATAAATTGTAGTTGCTGACAAGGTCATGCATCGCCCATAGAAACGATGACTTTAAAAGAGACTGCTGATATTCTTGTTTCGTTAGATAGCCAGCTTGAGAATGGCCTACCCCGTTTTAGAAAGTTTGTACGTTGTTCATGGTCTTGTGTATCGAAACAAGAATAGGAAGATACATAGACCCATAAGCCTCAGGTAAATAGCTACATAGGTAAGGGAAGTTAACGAATGAAAAGTTGAAGTCATCAAGTTTATTATATGGCGTTGCTGTTAGGTTATTTCAATCTTTAATTTCAAGCTCATTGGGTAGATCGAGTCGACATATGAGTTTTTTTCTTCTTATTTATAAGATTTTGAATAAATTCCACTTCAAATGAATACAAAAATACTAGTAGGTCCAATGATAATGATACTGTAGGAATTCAGAAAGATTGTTGGATTATGATATTGAGTCAAGATTTTGCAAACCTAGGTAGTAAAATACTCGTTTTACTTTCCTACAATAAAGTGTTGTCAATCTTTTATATTACTCAGAAGCTGACAGACAGACAGCTACACATACGGCTATAGACAGAACAGCACTTATTGAGGCTTCATGAATTAAAAATTGCTTATTAAAATGTCCCAATTCCATCAGAGTTTTATGAAGTAAAATTGATTTCGATAAACACAATTTGAAATAGATTAAATAAGAATGGAAAACCTTCACATATTATAACAAAATAAAGTAATTAAAAAATTATTTTCGTGCACTAGTATTTTTCCTAATGTGATTTCTGTCTGATCACTACTAATGCATTCTCTTTGAAAAAAATAAGTTCAACACACTATGTAAACCTTTACAATGAACCTACGGCGTATGTGACCAGTCGAAAGCTTACTACACCATGGCACCTGATCCCACCTTTGGTGTTTTCAGAGGCTCGTGCACATTATAATTGCAGTGTGGTCCATCAACAGATTTTGAATAATTAAAAAAAAAGATTTTACTGATGTCTGTTTCACTTTTACCATTAACGCAGATAATTTTTTTTAAAAAACATTTGAATCAATGCTTACCTCACATGGC
>NW_026919789.1:0-16555 GCF_032062105.1 Saccostrea cuccullata
TTCAAATCATTCCCCCTGGGGATAGGGTGGGGTCATAATAAGGGAACAAAGTTTTACATAGAAATATTTACATGTAGAATATATTATAAACATTTAAAATCTGAAGAGCTTCAAAGTCAGATGTTCTTAAGTATTGTAAATTCAAGTTTGTTTAAGGTTTCGTCAAAGGTCAACTTGCCTAAAAAATTATTTTTACAATTACTCCAAAACTATGTGTGGTATAAAGTCAAAACGTTTATAGTTTTTAAATATATCACTGATTAATAGATAGAAAGTATTACTTGATAACAAATATTTTTAAAAAGATATTTTTTGAGAAAAATTGTATCAGAAAATGTTCATATTTAAAAAAAATGCATCTGCTTATCTCCGTCCTTGTTGTGAAAACCAACATTGTAGAAATAATATATGTTTATCATTGAAGGGCAAGTTGGACGTGAATGGTCTCTGAAAGGCTGTTATTGAACGCATGACATGTATAAAGACAAGACCCCTATAGAATCCGCCATTTGCAGTGTACTTTCACTTTCAAGTCTTAACATTTCGACAAAATAAACAGGGAAAACAACTTTCCAGAGGCTATCCAAGTCCAACTTGCCCTTTATTGATAAACATATTTTGTTCCTGCAATGATAGTTTTCACTAAAAGCACGGAATTAATTAGGTGTATTTTTTTTGAAAATATATGCATTTTTAAGAAGAATTTTTCTCAATTAATATTATTCCAAGTATTTTTTTAATCAAGTGATACTTTTTATCTGATTATCAATAAAAAAAATCATAAACTGTAAAAGTTTTAATTTTATACCTTACATAGTTTTGGGGCTATTGTAAAAATAATTTTTTGGACATGTTGACCTTTGACGAAACCTTAAAACTAATCTTTACGATGAACACTTGCGTGCTGAAGATCTATAGGCATGACAAATTCACGTTATCTATGACAACCAGACAAAAATATATTTACCAAAAATTGGACTTTTTCTTGTTGTTATCTTTATTGAGATTAAAATGTAGTTTGTTCACGGTAAATATGCGGGGAAATCCCTTAATATTATTAATCATTATATGTACATAATTACTTATGAGCGAATCTTCTTAAAAGTTCATTGCGTTAGAATTAAAAGTGCATGAACACAGAATTGAAGTTAATATTTTCCGTATAATATTACGACTTGTATATTTTAATACCATTTAATTTCACACAAAAATATATTAAAATGTTATATAAAATTTATTCAAACTTTAAATTTTTGGATAGGTTTCATTGACACATTCTTTCACACTCACAAATTTTACTTTTATTCTTAATACTTTATGATGAAAAATATTAACACTTTAATCCATAAAAATAATTGTATGCAGAGTAGAAATGTTAGAAAGCAAAACTTCTTCACAAGTATCGTCATTCCGAGCTAAGTGTTGTGTACAGAGTTTACCAATTGATCGCATCCGTGAAACATACACAGTTTTTGTAAGTATGACATGAGCTCTGTTATTGTTGATGTTTACAATTCACCGGGTCCCTTCAATCGTTAAAGTCTGCTTACCACAACTACACTGACTGACAAAATATTGTGTGTTTGTTTTGCTTTAGAACATTTTACTTTGAATTTTTTAGATTATAGTTTTAATATTTTTCATTTATTCACAAGATTGTTACTTTTCTTAAGTATTAAAAATAAAATTAAAATTTGTGAAAATGCAAGGATAGGTCAATTAAACTCGTCTAAAAATTTGAAATCTTAATAACTGAAATTAATGATGAAATAAAGTTTTCAATTTATTTTTGTGTAAAATGCTATTAAATATATAAGTTGTAATATTATACAGAAAATATTAACTTCAGATATGTTTCCATGCACCTTTAAAGTATTCAGAAATTGTATTGTTATCGGTGTGATTACCTAAGGTTTTTTATTTCTTTTTTGGGTTGAATTGAAACGTGGCAAACCGTACCTTGTTCTTTAATGAAAAAAAATCCAGCAGATCCCAAGATTGATAGGTTGGGATGTATGAAATCATTTATGATAGGATTTTTTAGGTGGCCCATGCCCTAGGGTCGAATTCACAAAAAAACTACAAAAAATAAACCTTTTTTTGATAACCTTCTTCAAATTTACATCTGTTATATTTATAGTCAGACTAGCTCAGTTGAAATATGCGCCGATAATAACATACTTTCTTTTTTAAGTTTGGGACTCGAGTCCACCTTAATTGTACCAAACTATTAAATTTTTCAATTCTCTCCTTTTCAGAGACTATTTAATTTTTTTTTATATAGACTTGTTTATTTTCCTTCAATTATCTATCCTTTATGTATGTACATCCTTAAATATAAGAAACACTCAAGGACATACGCAACGTACCTTACCTACTGATAATTTTTCAAGATATTCTTAGTTCAAACTTATAATACCATTAGTACATGTTCCTACACAAAAAAATCAGCATGCTTTTCTAGGGGTTTTGAAAAGATATCAAATTGTGAAAATGTTTGCATTATATAGAGAAAAATGTACAAAAATTATAAAACATAAATTTCAGATGCTTTTTTCAATATGCTGAAAGGATTAAGAAACGCATATGAAAATTTTGAGTTAAATTAAAACAATTATTTCAAATATGTTTTCCAGCATTGTTATCATACATTTTAATTCATCTTTGATCAACAAGTTCCCAACATTTTGTGTGATTTTGAGTGATAATTCCTGAGATATTGTAAATATGTCGACACATCTTTCTAGATCATTAAATATTCAACCGTTCCGACGTTAGTCTTAATGGCTGAGATTAGCTGTATTATTCCAAAGCCAACAAATCCCCCGCCTAATCGAATACGAATGTTCGATTTAGGATAGAATTATAAAACCCAGCAGGTTTGGTACATGTGGACGTTTGTAAAAAAAATATTGATAAACTCTAGCTAAATTTTTTAAGTGTAAACATGCTAGAAAAAATCACGCAAACGACGCGTACGTTCGCTTTTGAGAGTAAAATCGACGTAAAATGGGCCAAGCTCGCAGCCCATATTAGAGCAGAGAGTTTCTGTCAATTTAGGGTGAAAAAAATGAGCATGATTGTCTGCTGTATAAATATTAGTTTCAGTGATGATTCCTTGAAAAAAAAAACGAGGTGGCGATTTTAGTGCAAAGTAGCCAAAATACACATTTGACCAGTTTTCATAATTTTCGGCCACATAGTCAAAAATTTTCCCATATTATGTTCTTATGCGTTTCTTTTTTCAAAGAACAACAAATCCATGTATATACATTAAAAGTATTGCACACAAGTCCTTCATTCAGTGGAAATCTTCAGCTCCAGGGAATAACCCAATAAAGTTCAAACTACGTTGCCTTAAAAGAAATCAAATCGTGACAAATTAATGTAAAGTTGTCAGTCAGGTGGAACAAACCTAAGTATAGCACACTTTCTCGGAGGACAAGAATAACTAACGATGTGTTACTCTGTAAAGGTATTCTTGGAAGTATTGAGCTGCGAGGAATTTCAATTGTATATATTCCTTATAATTTAATCACATTGATTTTGGCTTCATATATCATTAACTATACTACCTGGATTTCATTTAGGCCTATATAATTTGCACACGTTATTTGCATGTTTTATATCCACGGATAAATAACCTAGATAAATAACCTAGTCATAAAGGTTTGTTCCCGTTTTGCACACATTTGAGTTTCAGGCATAGAATATTGTGTGCAAAACGTGAATTTGTCCAGGTGAGATAATTACTTAAGGATGTACAACACACTAACCCCCAAAAAATTCCTGTCGTTTAATTTTCTCTATTTTAGTATATTTCATACATGACTATATCTTCTTTGTGAATACAAACTTTGGACAAAATCGTTAGGGTGGTTTTTGGACAGGAACTTCCAAAAGTTACCTCCACTGTAGTTGATTTCGAGGAGAGAAATTTCTAATCAATGAACTACCTAAACCTTGATTTTCAAAAATACGAGGTTAGCTATAACTGTCAAATTTCATTGACTTATTCTATTAACCATTTAACACAAAAATATAGTCATCTTTTTGATATACATATCAACAAAAAATTTTTTAAAGACCTTAAACTTAAAAACCACGAATTACATAAGCCTTAAAAATGTTTATTTTTCAATTAAAAAAAAATTGAAAAAACCTGTCGTTTAATAATCACGTTCCCGCGCGTCTTCAGACGAGGGGGGTCGATCACTTTGTTATATGAATCTACTAATACACATTAAAAGAATTTAAATTGGAATATTGCTTTTGCTTCACAAATATATTAACTCACAAATTTAAAAGTTCTTATATGTAAAGGGTATTTAAATGTAGATTTTTAGGCAATTTTTGAATACCCCTATCACCCCCACCCCTTCCTTTTTTGCGTCGCAGACCATTAGCGTTTGACGAAACGTCGTTTACAGTGCAAATATACTAGTATTTCGTCATTTGAATCCCGGAGGTATGCATTTGTTTTTAAATTCATGAATGCTGAATAAATATTGACTACTGTTTTTATATGTATCAGGAAAAAATTACCAAAGGATTTTAGTGTTTAGTTCATATATGTATGCGTTACGCATTCCATATCACATGAAACCTGGATACGAATTCAAGTTATGTTGAACTTGAATATGTTGATTTTTTTATTTCTTTAATTTTATTTATTTAAAAAAATGGTGTATGTTCAACTCTCCTCTAATATCAATGGAATAATTGTAGTTTCTTTCATGTCATTATTTCAAACGAGACAGTAAGTGGCCGTGGGGATACATCGACATTTGCATAGATGTACACCCCTCATAATATTGTACGCATTCTTTCAATGTCGTTGCTTCTAAAGTTAAAATGAAAATTCCGTATTCGTACACATTAACTTCATATCAAACATTAAACTCTTCATCTATTTCAATTTATATCAAATCGTGCATTGATATTTTAAAAAATCTTATAGGCTACGTTTTGTTTTGATTCGAGGAAATGCGAACCGACATTGTTGACAAAAAGTCAAACGATTTGCTGCAATAGGATATATTCATAAATGCAGATAATTTCAGTACTTGTGAACAATTCTTTTCAATTCTATACTTACATTGTGTATATGAGGTCTATATTATTCAATTCTCGGATTTATCAGGTCTTGCTGTAAATGTATCTGATTCTGTGGAAAACCGTGAATAAAAGGGAGGAAAATAAACATCTCCTACATTTTCAGAGTTGTTCCTCTTTGATCAGTACGGGTCTGAGACAACATCGATTTCACGTTGTTAAAATTTTTTCTTTTTTTTTGTTTATTGTTTTTTTATTTAATTAATCAAGAAAAAAAAATTTATATCGTAAATGCACAAATTGTAATGAAGACCTTTAATCGGAATGTAATATGCTCTATAGCCATTTCGGCAACGTAAAATAAAATTTCAGAATAAAAAAAATGTTGCGCTTTGAACAAGAATACAATTTATTGTATATGAAATGAAATAAACATTAAGGGATGGTATGTTATGTCTTGCTTTTTACAGAGTTTATTCGGGTTAATAATAATTAAAAAAAAAAAAACTTATTGTTTGAGTATGGTACGCATAATCACAGCCAAGCCCCATATCCCATTTTTCTTTTATTATGATATACATCGGGATCGTTTTACTCGTCATTTTGACGCTTTATTTTGAATTAGACGTCACGTCAAACGTTCAAATGAAATTGCAAGAGCTATCTCCCCTAGTGTGTTGTGCGTCTTTAAAAGAAATATTTTTTTTAAAAATAGCTCTTCTGTGTAGGAGACTTATAAGAAAATTTGTTTGTGGTATGTTGTGGTATGTATCCTTAAAAATTGTTATTAAATGTGAAACAGCTAATGATCACAAAAAGCTCATAGAAAAAAAAAACGTGTATAGGACGAACTGTCATTTATGACTACCGGTAGTCCCAGCCTCTCCTGAGGCTGCCCGGAATTGAGGACGGAGCCAGGATGTCCAGTCACCTCTCCTGAAGCTGCCCGAAAGTAGTGGACGGAGCAAGGATGTCCAGCCCCAGCCTCTTGTAAAAACCTGAGGCATCTTCCGATGCAAAGCATGCAGGGGACATCCATCTTCTCCTGAGAAAGAAACCACCAAAAATCTTTATTGCTTATATTAAAATATATGACAACAATTGTGTGTACAGTCTAGAGTTTGATAAACAAAGAAAGTGTTATCTCAACATTTTTGTTTTTATTTTGTTATCTAAAAGGTGTTCTTTAATTCGGTATTATTTTCTTCGAAAATCTTTTATGAATCAGAGAAAATTATATATTTGGTATATAGTGAAGTTCCTCAAAAGTGCGTTGGACCAAGAGAATAGAATGAATGACGTCTTACGAAGGAGAGCAGTCCCGTAGCAAATGTTTTAGGGGATGGGGTTAACCTCCTCAAAATACTGCTCTCCCCTCCCCCTACACAAAAAGTCGGATCTTTCTCTTACAATTTTGTACATTATTTCCTAAATCTAAAATTTGTTAATTTACCTTAATATTTTGTATTTTTTTTTGAAGAAAGTAGGTGGTAAGGGAGCATCGAAATGAAAATTTATACTTATAAAGCATATTAAGACTGCAATAAGAGGCCAATGGGCCACATCACTCACCATAGTGATTTGTTCTCTACGAGATTCCCCACCGTGACTTTATAATTGTAATTGTAAAATGAACATTTTCAATGGTAAAAAGTAACTTCGGCTACAATCTACAATGGAATTTATTATATTAGGACTGTTTAAGCTTCTGACTGTAAAAATAAAAATTATTATAAAAGAAAAAATAAAATAATTGAAATCTACAATTCACCGCGGGGTAAGAAATGTAAAAATTCCGAAACCTAAGCTGACCAATCAGGAAGTGCGTAACAAATGCAGCTTCGTTAATGAGCCGAACTTTTCAAAGCAACATGCGCTCTAACGGGTCGTTAATTTGGTCTATAAATAAAAGAAATTACACGATGTTATCACAACAGTACCAGCGACTGATCACGGAAGGTGGCTAGACGTGGCAAAGGAGGAAAAGGTCTCGGAAAAGGAGCCGCTAAGCGTCACAGAAAAGTCCTGAGAGACAACATCCACCAGGGTATCACCAAGCCGGTTATAAGCCGTCTCGCTCGCTGTGGTGGTGTCAAACGAATCTCCGCTCTGATATACGAGGAAACTCGTGAAGTTCTGAGGTTACCCCGGTGAACGTGATCCGAGCATGCCAAGAGGAAGACTGTCACAGCCGTGGACGTGGTCTACGCCCTGAAACACCAAGGACGTACCTAAGACGGATTTGGAGGTTAAAAGGCTTGAATGTCAAGACAGAAACAAAAACCAACAATTAAACGGCCGCGTTTTGACGGCCACTCACATGCATGTATTTCGAAAAAGATGCCTCATGCATGTATTTCGAAAAGATGCCTCATGCATGAGCGTGAAGAGAAGCGTTATTTATTGAGTAAATGTTAAAGCGTTCATTTTACAAAGATAATAGAATGAATAAATTGCATAACATTTATCAACTTCATTTAAATATTTTGTTTATGAGTATCAATGTAAAAATTAATGCATTATGTAGTGTAAGTGAATAATGAGTAAAGCCCCTCTATATATTCTATATTCCTACAGAAACTACGGTAAGAAACATATGAAGTTTAATTTTATTTTGGAGAAGAAAAGAAATGATACACATGATTAGTGATATCGATATGGAATCATCCTCAGGTAGTGTAGATTCTAGTTTGTTCAAATTATGACCCCCTGGGGGGGGGGGGGGTTAAAATTCAAGCCCTCCTCCCTGTAAACTTTCAGTTCTGAACTGATATGTGCTTTTTCCTAGCCGGTGTTTTCAGGTGAGTGTTGTGGCCCATGGGCCTCTTGTTAGAACTCATTTTTGGGTATGACCCTTAGTATACTGGAAAATGGCAGTTCCAAGAAATGATTTCCTGGACTTGTTTTTTCCTTTCTGAAAGGTGTTTTTTCTAGTTTGAAAATAGAACAAGTAAAAGGTAAAAGATCTGGCAAATATTGTTAATGTGAAAAAACATTAACTTTCTGTTATCCCGAAAGCCCCTTTACTCTTCCGGGTATGCAGGTTCGGACGCTGTCGTTAAGAAATTCAGTGTAGTGGATTCCTGAGTGTGGGTCCTTCCTCTAATAAACCTTTCGATTTTTTTGCAGAAAAAATGCTTTCTAGACTCCTCCAGACATTAAACTGTCTCCCAGAATACGAATTCGAACAACAATACCACTAATATTTAAGAAGATTGCATATAAATCTGTCTTTGTGCTCTTGCATACCTTTGCTCTTATCAGACCTTCGCTGTTTTTATCAAGTACATCCTATGGTAAATTTTGTTTTGAGTGTTTTACGCAATAGATTCATGTTCCAATATCTGTTTGAATATAAAACAAACGTGGATAACTATAATTACTGATATTTTAAAATAATTGTTAAGACTTTGGTACACGCTGTCGTGTTGACTCATTTTTAAAAATAAAGGGTGACCTTTGAGTACAAAGCTTTTTTACTTCAAACGTTTCTTTAAAAAAGTGTAAACTACTTGATCCCGATATGATGTCTATCAAAATGGATATGTGTCTTGAAGTCAATCATACATCGATCAAGAGTTTACCGTAATCTTCCAATGATATCTATGTGATCTTTCAATGATATCTATGTGATCTTCCAATGATATCTATGTGATCTTCCAATGATATCTATGTGATCTTCTGATGATATATCTAATAGATGTGATCTTCCAATGATATCTATGTGATCTTCCAATGATATCTATGTGATCTTCCAATGATATATCTATATGATCTTCCAATGAAATCCCTATGTGATCTTCCAATGATATCTCTATGTGATCTTCCAATGATATCTATGTGATCTTCCAATGATATTTATGTGATCTATTCAATGAAATCTAAGTGAAAAAATAAAAGTATAGACCTAAAAATATCCTTCTGTATAACAGAAAACGCTCTCTCTCTTCTTTCTCTCTCTCTCTGCAAAAAGGGGGCACAATCCCTGTACCCCCCCCCCCCCCCCGCAAATAACGTACATGTAGGTTAATTGCACAATTGATATTAATTTTGATATATCATCGCCATAATTTAATAATGATAAAACTAAAAGTTGGGGTGGGGGGTTCAACCTGCCCTTCAATGTACATGTAGGGGAAAGGAGCAATGTTAAACATAAGCTGTTCCAGAGACCGGTGCGGACTTTCTCTCCCCCTCTCCCCCCTTCCCGGATACTTCGTGGTTTGTCAGGTAACTATAATCTCATGCAACAGTTTGTATGGTTGTTTTCATAATAGAACAACTAAGTGTATCCAATTTTCGCGTATTTTCATATGTATACATGAAAAAATATTAAACGTTGACTTTCATTGAGAGGGGTAGATTAGAATTTTTTTTAGGAATTAGATTGCATATCGCACCTTTCTTATTGTTTTAAAAGTCTTCTTACAATTTTAAGTTTCTATATATTTAATAATTAGGCCTAGTGAAAATACAATAAAACTGGATTTTACAAAATCGCCACCATCCGGGAGACTCTTTTCTACTTTGACCACGTGACCTGGGTTATAAGGTCAGATTGAAATTGCCATTTTGTCAATATCGGTCACTATTGTCATTGCTTCAGCAATTGCATCTACTAAGCGCTTTCACTGCATTCTTCAAGACATCTTGCACAGAAGAAGATTTCTTCTGTATGAGGTTAGTTTATATTGAAGTGGTATTCATCAGTTTTTTACTTTATATGGGGTAATTGTGGAAAACAATTCTCGCAGTGAGTAGTCGAACATTCTTGACGCCATTGTTGGCCTGCAGCAAAACAGAGAGATAAGCTAAACTGGTACTATAGCGTTTGGAAATACTTGTTCACATGCATGCACGTGTATATTATGTACCATTTGTCACATTTTTTAGTTTTAAGGTGAATCTACAGAAATAAAGATTGACATTTGATATGTGTATTGGCATTTTGGGTGAAAATTTAAGGACTTCCGGTAGTGAGCATGTCCAGAACAATACCCCGATAAAGGTATATAGCTTGATAAAGCTATATAGCTTTATCAAGGTATTTAAAATACCTTCATCAAGGTATTTTATGCAATGAATTTTCAAAAAAAATCTTTAAAAATTAATTATTCAAATTAGTTCTGAGTTGTTGTCAGTAAATTCACCCATGCATGTAAAGTATCAAACACGATGAAATCGGTAGAAAAACATGTCGTGTGAGGAGGCGTTATTTTATGCTGTCTTTTTAATACCAGAGGGTTTTTCATGCACGAATAGACACACTGACAAAAACTCAGAACTCGACTTTTTATTATTTTTAAAGATTTTTTTAAATTTTCATTACATAAAATACCTTGATCAAGGTAAATGTTTGATTTGATCATCATGAAATATGTAACTCACTATCCAATCCAAGTAAATAATGAGGTCAAAATGTCATCCTGGCCTGGCATATAGATCCACATTTTTGAAGGAGGTAGATGTATAGGGGGCCTCATGCATTGATACAGGTAGACAGAAACATTGCACTGTATAATGTATAATCAGGGACCAATGAATAGTATATAGGTCCCTTGTATATTGCGAAAACTGTACAATATGCAGAATTGATTATATACCAGCTCTGTAATTATGTATTGTTTAACCATAAATATTATATGCTAATGTAAAATTCTCAAATCTGTGTGGTTGATTGTTTCAAGTTGTTTAACATCCCTCTCGAGAATTTTTCACTCATATCCGACATAGACGTCATCAGTTGCTGGTGTAGAGCTACACATTTTGTCTTATAGTTGGCACTTGGGGCCATTGAGCAGTGAGGAATCTCATGCCAGCACAATGAGCACATTTTTCATTTTATCAATTACCTCATATGAATAATGACTAGTAAAACAGAATTTTTTTTTTTTTTTTTTTTTTTTTTTTTTATTGACATCTCTTTTTACAATATAAAACATTGAATTAATACATGATGTTTTTTTTTTAAAATAGAGATAGGTAGAAAGAGGAATAGAGGAGAGCAAAAGAAAGAGAGGAGAGAGAGAGAGATAGTAGTGAAAGAGAGAGTTTTATAGAAAAGTTGGTTCCATCTGATCCACTGGGCATCAAATTTTTCTTTTCCACTATTTCTATAAGATATAAATTTGTGTATTTCATAATAAAACTTTATTTGTGATATTGCAGCACATAAATTCAAAGATTTCTTAGTACATCTTGATGTGTAAACATAATATTTCAGCCAAAGGGCAATAGTATTTTGAATATCAGTATTATTCTCAATGTAACCTAAAATAAAAGATTTTTTTGTAATATTAATGACTAGACCAGTCTTATCTTCAAGAAAAATTACCAAAATAATTTCATAGATGATATAAAAGACTTTAGGTTTAACATTTTCAATCCCCCATCTTCATAATTTTTAATAATAACTTCTTTTTTAACCCTATGAATTGAATTATTCCATAGAAATGAGAAGAATATTTTGTCTAATTCTTTGCAGTATGATTCAGTGGGATTTGGTATTGACATTAAAATGTGATTTAATAGAGGTAAAACTAATGTCTTAATGACTGTTATTTTCCCAATTGGAGTTAGGTACCTTTTCTCCCATTGTCTAAGTATTGATTTAATCTGTACTAGCTTGGGATCATAATTTAAATATAGTAACTTATCCAATTCCACATCAAAATGTATTCCTAGAAGGGTAAATCTAGTAGTTCCCCAGTTAAGATTGTAATTTGGCAGTAATATTTCATTGCTATACTTTTTGGAGCCTATCCATACTATATGAGTTTTGGCATAATTAATATGTAAGCCAGACATTTCTGAAAAACTCTTTAATGTTTTTAATGTTTCCGCAAGGGATTCTTTACTACCATCAAGAATAAGAGAAGTGTCATCAGCTAATTGAGAAATCTTTTTTTCAGTATTGTTCACAGTTATTCCTTTAATATTTTTGTTTAATCTAATTTGAATTGCTAGTATTTCTGCACATATAATGAATATATAAGGGGATAATGGGTCCCCTTGTCTGCAACCCCGCTGGATGTTAATTCTTTCAGAAAGATTACCACCTTGATTTATTGCAGATGTAATGTCCGTATTAAAAAGTGACACCCAATTCCTAATTGAGGGACCAAAGTTAAAAAATTTAAGTGCTCCTTGAATAAAATTCCAGGACAAAGTATCAAAGGCTTTTTCAAAATCAATAAGTAATAATAACCCAGGTATATTTTCTTCTTCCGTATAATGCATTATATCATATATTAACCTTGTATTTTCACCTATATATCAATTAGAGATGAAACCTGTTTGATCTTTGTTAATAATTTTGTCAAGGTATCTTTTTACTCTATTTGCTATAGTACCCGATGCAATTTTATAGATAGTATTTAACAAAGTGATTGGTCTCCAATTCTTTAAGTATTGTCTTGGCTTATCACCTTTTGGTAAAAGTGTAATAATGCCATGTCTTTGTGTAATAGAGAGACTTCCACTTCTATAACTGTAATTTATAGATCTAACTACAAAGGGACCAATATATTTCCAAAACATCTTAAAAAATTCAGCAGAAAAACCATCAGAACCTGGAGATTTATTAGATTTCATTTTGTAGAGTGTTTCTGAGGCTTCTTCCAAAGTAATTTCACCTTCTATAGATTCTGTTTCCTTACTAGAAAGCTTTGGTATTTCTTCATTATTTAATTCATTGAATAGATCAGTATTTGGGTTTACTGTACTAGTTCTATATAGTTATTCATAAAATAATTTTGCTTCTTTTAAAATTTCTGATTGATCATAAATAATATTACCACTATTATCCTCCAATCTAGGTATAATCTTACTAGTAAAATTTCTGGATTCTAATGCACAAAAATAGTGTGTTGGTTTTTCGCCTTCTTCGACCCATTTTGCTCTACTCCTAATATAATTACCTTGCAATTTATGCTTTCTAATGTTCTCCAATTCTTGCTTTTTACTATATAATTCATCAATATTACTTTCAACATTTTCTTCTAATAGTTTGATACTTTCTATTAAAACTTTCTCTTTGTTTTCTCTTTTCTTTTTGATATATGATGCATATGAAATAGTTTTACCTCTTATCTCTAAAAGCAGAGTTTCTAAAAATAGCTGATCATTAACAGTGAAATAAAAATTGGAATCTGGAATATTATCTATGTTGTCAAAGTTATATACTGGGATTGCATACTGTTTCTTAACCTCTAAAATTACATTTTTAATGCAATCTAAGTAATTTTCATCATGAAGTAGAGAGTTATTAAACTTCCATAACCCCCTACCTTTCTTAAATTCATTAAAAGCTATAGACAAGGATATTATGGAATGGTCTGATCTATAACTAGTATCTATAGAGCATTTTTCCAATCCTGACAAAAGGGTTTCAGATATTAAAAAAAAATCTAAACGGCTTTGCTTCAATGGAGTTTTTCTTCTCCAAGAATATCGACGCTCTTTTTCGTGAAGCTGTCTGAAAGGGTCAATATAACAATTATTTTCTATTATTTCCAAAACTTTATCTCTTGCCTTTGGATTATTGACATGGCCCTCTACAGATGCTTTAAGTAAAATAAAGTTTCCTTCAAGGTCGCCCTTTTCTGTTAGAGGTTTAAAATCAAAGTTATTGTTAACTAGAATTGCCACTCCCCTAGAGTTTGTAGAGTATGAGCTGAAAAAGCATTGGTAACCCCATAAATTTCTTACTTCGTTTTCAATATCACACGAAAAATGTGTATCTTGCAAACAGTAAATGTTATAATTTAAGGCTCTTAAGTAATTAAAAACATCCTTGCGCTTTGCAATATCACCTAAACCTTGACAGTTTACTGAAATAATCTTAACCATTTGAAACGTTTACAAGTTGATACCCACCGGACCAATGGCCACGAACAGTCGGAACTCATGATGAAAGAAAGAGAGGAAGAAAGAGGAAAGTAAGAGCTACAATATAACAATAACAGAGAAATTAACTTATTGCATTTAAAAAAAGTTCAAATGTTAACCAAGCTGACTACCGTGATAGGTGTGTTGTGAGTCACAGTTTGGGATTTTATTTGTAACGCAAGTTATGACCGGAAACGCATTCTGCTAGCTAATGGCGGAGAGAATATGGTAAGAGTTTTTTAATCCCGGCTTTTTTTAATATTCTTTACCTTATGGTCAATATCGTCCAGGATGTCGAATTTCACACGTTTGTCCTTCACTTTTGCGTATACAGATCCGTTAAAATACCAAGCAGATGTAATGCCTTCATTATCTAACAATCGTGCGATCAGTTCACTATTTTCCTTCGTGACATCGTCCCCCAGTCGAACATTTCCAGGAGCATCTTTGACCTCCGATCGATGCCGCATGATGTGCGCCTTTTTGTCGTTGTTCTTCATTTTTATTAGAATAGGCCTTGGAGAATTGGTTTTTGATCCTGGGATCCGATGTACTGCCACTATAGCATTTTCATCAATTTCACTTGCCCTTCTCCATTAATGTGGATTTGACAACCTCAATGATGTCCTCATCTTTGGTCTCTTTAACACCGTAGATTTTGAAGTTATTTTTTCGACTATACTGTTCATTGTAATTTGACTTTACTGTGGCAAACTGTGCTAAATCTCTCACCTCATTCAGTTCCTTTTCCAGATTTCTTGTGTTTTTATTTGCTTCACACACTTTTTCTCTCAAAGTTTCATTCTCCATTCTAAGTTTGTCAACATCCTGTGATAGTGCACTAATTTTTTCGTTTAACTTGATTTCTCTCTTTTCTGCTTTTTCTTCATGGTTCTTTAACAATCCTTTTACAATATTTGTTACCATGGTTTCAAGGTCACACGTTTTAACTGTATTTTGTAAACATTCTTTGATTTCTTGCAGATCGTCTTTTATCGAAGCCAGTGTTGGGTCAGCTGTTTCCAGCTTATCAGTCCCACCTTTGTTTCTTTCCGAGCCTTTCCTGGTAGTTGACATGGTCTGGTTTACAATTACCGTTACTCTGTCTATGATTCACAAAACACACACAGTTACACAGGCTACGGTGAATCGAGAATCTCGGTGTTTTAAGATCGCTGTATAGTAAGCGGTTATAACAGTGGTAAACAGTACTCACGACAAATGAATGCCAATACATCCTTCTCCTTAATTATCAAATAGGAAGGACTGGTCTCAAAATTCTTTACGCCGTAAATGTCATTCGTAACGAATTAAAGCACACTGTTTGAAAATCAAGTGTCACAACAATCACTATTCCGTTATATTCCCTAAACTTGCGCTCACGAAGATCTAGCGTCTATCTCAAGTGCGCCATCTTGGAATTTCAGTAAAACAGAATTTTGATCAGCTGAGAAGTTCAAATGATCATGTTTGCCCTGCAACTAAATGTCATGTATCGGGTTGTATTTCACAATTGTTTTACATTTAATGAGGTAGCTGAGGCAAATTGCTGATCAAAATTTGTCCATTGTCTGCATGTCGTCATTGTCATTGTAAGCTTAATTGACACATTTTCATTTTCTTCCTAAGAACCACTGGGACAATTTCAATAAAACTTGCTATAAAGTACATGTATCCTTGGGTAAGGGTAAGATTCAAGTTTAAATTGTTCAAATGAAGGGCCAAACCCTCTTCCAAGGGTAGATAATGATGAATTAGTGAAAAATTGATGACATTTTAAAAAAATCTTCCTTTTGAGAACCACTGAGCCATGAAAAATGAAACGCATGTAGAATCATACTCAGGTAATGTAGATTTAAGCTAGGAAGGATGGGGCCACAGTGGCCGATCAAAGTTTTACATAGGAATATAAAGGAAAAATTTTGAAAAATCTTCTTCTCAGAACCATTTTTACATTAAGAGAATAATACATACCCTTTTCCATATCACATCTTGTATCAGCCCGAGACACCAAATATCAGCCATTGGGCCAAAGGCCTGATAAAATTTTGTTTCTGGGGTTGATACAGGATGTGATGTGGAAAAGGGTATGTATTATTATGTTTGTAACATACTTAGTTATATCAAAGTACTCAGAAGTACAGAGAGCCGGGCTCATTTACAGAGTAGAATGGATTTCTTGCATGAATTCATTTATATTCTGATGAAAAAATATTTTTAAAACTATCAATATAAATGATAAGACACTTACAGTGAGTTTTTCAATCCTAATACCATGGTCCGATTTTGTCAGAATCAGAATTAATCTGGTACCGCAGCTGAATGTAAACAAACAGGCCAGTCTGGTTCCCTCTCCTGCTTTACCTCGTATGTGTAGAGAACTACGATAACACTGATTATCAAAAATCCTTACGCTAATGAACTATGTTCTTTGATTTAGGACTGAAGTTTTCAAAGTCATTACTACTAATGTTTATTTATATGATAAAACTTCGTTTTATTTTTGTTGCCTTATTTAGCATTTATACAGTCCCTGAAACGTTCTACTTTCCCACCTGAACGGTGAACGAACGGTGAACGAACGCTGAATGAACGCAGAGCGAACGGTGAG
>NW_026919790.1:0-16319 GCF_032062105.1 Saccostrea cuccullata
ATTTTGTCATCTGCAATAACTGCAAAAAGAAACATTTATATTCAATTTTTTTATTTATTGTTTTTTAATTGCCATTATAAAGAGTTATTTCTAAATATTTGTTATATTTATATTTTGTGTATTTATATTAAAAAAAACATTTTGCAACATAATGATATTTGCAAAAAAAACAACATCTAACATTGCACAATTGTTGACCTTCCTACACTTGTAGTAGAACCATTGCAACGAACGCTCACCTTGGAGAAACAAACAGACGATTTTAGTGATATCTAGCTTATATGTTGCTCTCTGTCATAAAAACTGTAAAAATGAAGTCAATATTTAATGTTAATAAATACGTCTTTATAAATCTTAGTGTTCCTGATTTATTCAGCAAAGCCGTGGAGGTAGTATTTTTGATTGCCCTCACCTGATTCAGGGAAAAATTATTGAGTCGGTAGGTAGTTCATCCTTGCGATGTCAAGGTCCTAAGTCAATACGTTGCTGTTGGGCAAACAACAAGTTGACTCAGGAGCCAGGTTCCTTGGTATTGCGAGGATGTGGGTAGGTGGAAAAATCTTTTTTTCCAGAAAATCTCAATATAGTTGCTGTGAGATAAGAGGAATGAAAGAAACATTGTGACCTGGAATATAAAACAAATCTCGAGCCGTTTTTGTCCAGTTAGTCAGGAGAGGACATACAAATATTTTTTGAGAAGATTTTTGAAAGTTGCTCTCTTAATGACGGATCCAGAATCTTGAAAGATGGGGGATCCCGACCTGCTTGACCAGGGTCATGCAAGGGGCCCACAGCCACACCTCCAGAAATTGATTTATTAAATTATATATGTTTTGGACACAAAAAGGGGGCTGTAAATCCGCCATTGATTACAATCTATGATCGGAATGTTCGTCCGTCCGTCTGTGCGTCCTGAACTGTGTTTCGAGGACAAAATTATTTGGGAATTGAAGATGACCACTGCATGGTGAAGAGTGAGAATTCCCAGTGTATCACTAGGTATAATGAAAAGCACAGAATATAGATGATAGTAAATACCTATGGATTCAAACGGATATAATGAATAATATCTAAAACGAATCAAAATCACTAGTGCCTGGCACTTCGTTATAAAGGGATCATAAAAAGTTAAAAAAAAAAAGAAATAGTGTTAAATATTAAATGTCTTGAAATAAAAAAAAATAGAAATTTGAGAATCCCTTAAACATGTTTGTTATTTTCTTTTCAAATCCTTCGTTTCTGTCCTGTTTTGTAGTACTCCATAAAAACAGGGAAATGTAATAAACTTTGACATTTAGAGATGCCCCCTCTGGGAACAAAACGGAGGAATTTTGGTATTACCTATCATATGTTATAATTTGAGCAAAAAGTATATTGCAGTATTTGTATGAATCCTGCTTCATATGAATAAGTCTCCTAATAAGGGTACCCATGGGAATTCCAGTAAATTGTTGGAAGACCTAGTCTCCGAAAACCACATAGATATCGGTAGACTCAGTATTGTCAATCAGAAACTCAAGCATCTTCTTGATGTCAACTTCAGAGTACTTATGTGTGCAATCAGAATCTGTTTTAACAAAATAATTTTGCAAATTACGTGACGAGGTGAGTAAATTTTCGAGTTCCATTTTTATTGGAGAAGCAGCTGTCAATGATATCAAAAAGCCTGGATTTTAATTTGTCGTGGGGAATTGTTGTGTATAAAGTTGAAAAGTCGTATTTTTTTAAGCTGTTGATTTGGGTAAATCTTATGATTTAAAATCTGTCGTCATTTCAATGCAGTGTATAAATAATGGTCTAACAAATAGTATGAAAAACGTCAGTCAGCATTTGACTCAATGATAAATTGTACTTGCTGACAAGGTCATTGTTTCGACCATAGAACTTACGAAATGATGAATTTAAACGAGACTGCTGATATTCTTGTATCATCAACTTGCTTGTCAATAACTTACCTCGTTTTAGAAATTGTTCATACGTAGAGCATGCTCTTGCGTATCGAATCAACTGAGATATATATACTACGTATGCAGGTGATGAAGGTATATTGCTGCATAAGTAAGGAAAGTTGAAGATAGAAAAGTTAAAGTCATCCCGTTTATCACATAGCTTGGTTGTTAGATTACCATTAGTGTCTTTTTCAAGTAAAATATCCAAGTATGAAGCAGAGGTGTCGAACTCTGTGGTATCTTTTATCTCAAGCTCACTAGGATATATCGTATTGACGAAGGAATGGAAATTACCATTATAATTAACAATACGTCGTCGATATATCTAAATGTCGAGTTGAAGGTCACAGCAAGTGTTTTCTCTTTTCACGCATAAGATTTTGCATAAATTCTGCTTCATATGAATATAAAAATAAGTCTGCTAATAACGGAGCGCAATTTGTACCCATGGGTATTCCAATAGATTGTTGAATACGTGGTCTCCAAAAACCACATAGATATTGTCAATCAGAATCTCAATCATATCTTAATATCAACTTCAGAGTACTTGTGTGTACAAATAGAATGTTTTAACAAATAATTTTGCAATGACCAACGACAAGGTAATTGAATTTACGAGTTCCATTTCTATTGAAAAAGCTGCAGTCAATGATATCAAAAAGCCTGGAGAATCTAAGTTTTATGGTCGAAATAATGATTTAAAAATTCAAATGAAATTTTGGCAATTTGAAATCATAAGATATTACCAAAATCAACAGCTTAAAAACTTACGACTTTTCAACTTTATGTACACAACCATTCCCCACGATATATTAAAGCTAGTCAAGGCTTTTTTTATCATTGACGGAATCAACTACAAGTACCTTGTCATTAGTCATTTGTAAATTTATTTTGTTAAAAAAAAAACATTCTGATTGTAGTCATTGTACACACAAGTACATTTGTGTACTCTAAAGTCGACATCAAAAAGATGATTGAGTGTCTGGTAGACAATATCTACCGGTGTTGTTTATGGAGCCCAGGTCTTCCAACAATCTATTGGAATTCCCATTGGTACCAATTGCGCCCCGTTATTAGCAGACCTATTTTTGTATTCATGTGAAGCAGAATTTGCCCAAAATCTTATGCGTGAAAAGAAGATAACACTTGCTGTTGCCTTCAACTTGCAATTGACATTTAGACATACTGAGTATCGACGGCGTATTGTCAATTAACAATTGTAATTTCCATTCTTATGCCGATACGATATATCCTAGTGAGCTTGAAATAAAAGATACCTCAGACTCTGACACATCGGTTTCATATTTGGATATTTTATTTGAATCAAACAACCAAGCTCTATGATAAAGGTGATGACTTAAACTTTTCTATCATCAACTTCCCTTACTCATGCAGCAATATATATACCTTCATTACCTGCATAAGTTTATGAAGTTGATTCGATAAGCAAGAGCATGCTCTATGTATGAACAATTTTTAATAACGAAGTAGATTATTGACAAACACGATGATGAAACAAGATTATCAGCATACTCGTTTAAAGTCATCATTTCGTAAGTTCTATGGTCGATACAATGATCTTGTCAGCAATAAACAATTTATCATCGAGTCAAATGCTGACTGACGTTTTAATACTAATTGTTAGTGCATTATTTATACACTGAATTGACGAAGGATTTTCCCGTTATTTCCTGATCATGACAAGGAGCACACGGCGGGTATGACCGGTCGGCAGAGGATGCTCACTCCTCCATGGCACCTGATCCTACCTCTGATGTTTTGGAGGTCCGTGTTCTCTCTGTTCCTATTTAATATATATTTATATGTATTGTTTTATGGACTTTTGATCTTGAATTCTGTTCGTTATCTCAATATGTTTCATTGGATGAAAATCACTCTGATGAACAAAGGAGAATCAAGGCAGTGACAGATGCACAAGGGAGATCGAAAAAATAAGAGAGGCTTGGTAGAGGTAAATGACTTCAGCTTGGAATAGAAAATTCCAGAGGATGTTCAATCCTCCATGTCAAGTTATGAAACAGTCTCGTTTGAAATCATCATTTTTCAAATCCATGGTCCGTGTTTGCTCTGCGTATCTGATTCGTATTTTTATTTTAAATCATTATGGTTTTAGAGCTTGGGAACTGCTCGTTATCCCCATTTTTCATGTAAGATTTGGACATAAAATTAATCAGGGAATGAAAATACTCTTTAAAGGGACTTGGACACAGATTTGAAGTTAATTTTTTCTCTATAATATTACGACTTATATATTTTAATAGCATTTCACACGAAAATTAATTTAAAATCTTATTTCATTTAAAAGTTATTAAAACGTTTATTTTTTGGGCGTGTTTGATTGACACATCTTTGCACTTTCACAAATTTTAACTTTATTCTTAATCCTTTGGAAAAGTGGCAGTCTTGTTGTGTATTAATGAAAACTATTAATACTTTAATCCAGAAAATTCAGAGTGGACTTGTTCGAAAGTAAAACAAACACACAATATATTGTCAGTTGTCAGTTGTGCAGTTGATGTGAACAGACTTTGGCGATTAAACGCACGGTGAACCAAAACACCAAACAATAATCGAGTTTTCGCCCTGTTTACAAAAACTGTGTACATAGCATGAGTGTGCTCGATTTGCTAAACTCCGTACACAACGGAATGACGATACTTGTGAAGGAGTTTTGCTTTCTAACATTTCTACTCTGAATAAAATTATTTTTATGGATATAAATTTAATTGTTCCCATTAATACACAAGATTGCCACTTTTCCTAAGGATTAAGAATAAAGTTAAAATTTTTGGTAGTGAAAGGATGTGTCAATCAAACCCGCCAAAAAATTAAAAGTTTTAATAACTTTTAAATGAAAATAAGATTTTTAATTAATTTTTGTGTGAAATGCTATTAAAATATATAATTCGTGATATTATACAGAAAAAATTAACTTCAAATCTGTGTCCAAGTACCTTTAAACTTTTAACTAAGAATGAAAGTACACACAAAACTTAACGAAAGACGTGGTAAGATCAACTTTTCAATCGTTAACTTCTTTTATACATGTAGCATTTAGTTTATGCCTCGCTGTTGTTGCAAAACGCAAGAAAATGCTCTACGTTTGAACAAGTCTTATGAAACAGCCTCGTTTGAAGTCATCATTTTTCAAGTTTTATGGTCGAAACAAGGACTGGTTGATTGTATGTTGTTTAACGTCCCTTTCGAGAATTTTCCATCATATGGAAAGCCATCACTTGCTGGTGGAGAGCCCTACAAATTTTATCCCAGTTCGGCACTCAGGGCCATTGAGCATTGAGTGATTTTTACTTGCCAGCAACTCATGGGCCAAGGGATCTCGGTTTATACGGTTTCATCCGAAGGACCGGCCTCCTTGTCCCACAGTGGGATTACCTTCTTCTAGAAGTGTGCACACTTTGATGTGAATGCAGTTTAAATATACAAAAATTTCCTTAATACAATGCCAGATCATACTAGATTTTGTCATGGAACTGTCAAAAGATGCTAATCATGGAAAAAGAATAAGTCTGTACTATACATATTGATAGCACTTCAAACCCCTCTAGATACTGACTATGTTACATAACTCAAGAACTTACACTGAGATAAAAGTGTTTCATGATTTAATGACAATAAATGAAAGATGAACTTCTCTCGTGTTATACACATGTACAAGACAATAAATGACAAAATTATATAAAACCATCGCAACATGTATACAAAACATTAACTGATCATCAAAAATTGCAAGAGATCAGAAAATAATAAAATACAATAATTACTATTTCCCATCCCCTCGTTAGATATCAGAGCAAGGGTTAGACCTTCAGCCGGCATTGTCTACACAATGTCAGCTGTAAATTCATCTCAACCTCGCTTACATTGGGTGCATCCACTGACCCTTTTTAACACAGGTACAAATCTGCTTTGTACAATCCCTGCCTACTTTACACACTTTCTCCCCCTACCCTCCCCCCTACTTAACACACTTTCTCCTACCCCTACTTAACACTTTCTCCCCCTACCCTCCCCCCTACTTAACAGTTTCTCCCCACCCTACTTGGCAGTTGCCATTGGATTTCTAAGAATGAGAATCACAGAGTCCCCTCGGAGGAACATTTTGGAGATGTATCTGTCTTTGTTCACTGGTTTGGACTTTTTCTTTCCTTTTCCTGTCTTAGGTACTTCTGTCCACATTTCTTTGACGTTTTCTAAAACCATGTTACAATGCCTGGAAAAGACAAGTCAGCGAATTAGTAACAGAATACAGTGTTTTCCTTTTATTTCAAAGTTAAGGGTTAGAGATCAGTTGTAACAGGCTAGGGGCTGAAGTTTAAGTACAAATTTTCAATAGACCTTTAAACAGCAATTCAATTTTAAAATTTTTATTTCAAATTGGCATTTTTTGTCAACGTAAGCAGTCAATTTGGCAAGTAGCTGATTGAAGGTTCTGAAGGAAAACACTGAGAATACTCCAAATAAATCAGTCAATTAAACAAATGATGTGGCGTCTGCTAGATAAATCTGTGATTTAACTTGATTAAATTTCATAACAGACAACTAGTTTTGTTTCGACAGATTTTCTGCATTCCATTCCCGAAGGTTAAACAGATGAGTTGTTTTGTTTTCTGATTCAATTTCGAAAATATTAATTTTATTAATACATGTAATAAGAAAGGTTAACTTTGCATTATACCCCAGTGAAATTTTTCCAGCATTTTGTCATTTTTTAAGTTCAAAGCCTGGAATTTTGATTAAACAATTCATTTCCACTTTGGCTTTCAGGGGCGAGAATTTTAACAATGAATGCTAGAGTTTACGCAGGGCAAGTTCAAAAGTATCTCGCCATGAACCTCTAGCATGCTGGATTAGAATAGATACCCGAGAAATTTTTACACATTGTACAAGTCATATTAAAAGGTTATCTCCTCGCAACTAGAGTCGCTCAACTTCTTTGGGCATAACGTCAGCACACAAATACACAAACTATCACTTGAATATCGAGCGGTTTAGCTGATATTTTTTCCCCCTCATATAAGTTGTTTTTTTTTATAGTTCCTTTCCTTAGCAGTAAATAAATGAACCATAATTAACAGGGCTCTCACACCACTTTTTGGGACTGGGGCCGGGGCCGTTCAAATTGGGAAAATTACCATCATTTTGGGAACAGTTTGATAACAAATATTCATTTTAAAAAATCCTCAAATTTTGCTTCTCTTGCATAAAATTTGTCATCAATTTAACTCTGGTTTTGAATAAACAGTTAAACAGAACAAACATGGCTATATATAGGCTATTTATGAACGTACATTAGCTTTGTCATAACTATCTTTGAGTCTTGATATTGCGGTTATCTGTCTTTCTGAGTGACAGTTGCTAGTCACATAGTCCCGAATTTCCTTGATCACATGGACTTTTAACTTTGCTTACCATATTTCACCGCGAGACTGAACATGCTGAAGCAATGGGATTGTTTCTAGGTGCAGCTTACTAATGTTTATATGAAATTTCTATATTTGAAACCAAAATGATGTTTTTTGTCGAAACTACATGACAAGATACTCGGCACTCATTTTGTACAAATAGTAACCTAGTTCCCCGAACCAGTTTACGAATACATTAGACACGAACTAATAAAATAGTCGTACAGTTTCACTTTCATTTGCAAGTGTGTTTTGTTTAGGGTTTTTTGCGATTAAGTTTCATGGACTTTTATTTTTTAATCTTAAAGTTTAAAAAATATTTTGTTATGGAAATTGGGAAACTCACACCTTTCTTTTGGGAAAAATGGTACCTTTTTTGCATTGGGAACGGGGCCGAATATCGGCCCCAGGTTTAGAGAATCGAGAGCCCTGAATTATGTTGTTTTATATACTTTTTCACAATTCTTTCATGTTTTGTTGAAAGGTACACACGTGTTTTGAGCCTGTCTTACTTTGAAACTGATAGAATTTTGTGTATTTGAGCTGATGTCATGCTTAAAAGGAGGTGACCGAATTCAAGCGATGCTTAATTTGTTGGTGATAGGGCCATTTAAATGGCGATAGCATCCTTTTGATGACAATTAAGTTGTAGAGGAGTTATCATTTTACTGGTTTCAGGAGTTAAATCTGCGAAATAAAGTTGTAAAAGGTAGACGAAGTCGCAACAGCAGCTGATGTCTCTGAATTCTCACTTTTCAATATGGCCTTCCCTCTGACTCTGCACATATCACAAACATTATAAAAAGTAGGGGTTAGTCTCAAGAGATTACACAGGTCAGGTGAAATATATGAACAAACACAATTACACATGACTGCATCGAAATAAATAACGGCAATGCAAGATAACCAGCATGACCACGTTGCCATTCCATGCAGATACCCCTGACAATTAAGCAGTCAGGTCACAGGCACTTGTTTCTGCAACAGTCTTCGCCAAATCTTTTTTTCAGCACATGCCCTTCGGGCAGGTGTGATCACCAATTACGCAAGCCCTAACAAATATTTACATGCCCAGAATTTTATCAAGCTTTTTTATTATTTGCCTTTTCATGCCAAGGAAATAATCTGAAAATCCATTCTGTCAATTTCTTGTCTCGCCATTTGTTTTCAACCTGTACACATTTGTGTCTCTTTTGCAAAATAGTTCCTTGGAAATTACGGTAAAATAAGATGTCGGTAAAATTTTATTTTTTTTTACTTCACTAAGTTGGTAATCAGACTTTAAAGTACATTTTATGTTATTGGTCTTATTTAATTTAATTATACCAAGGCTTATGCCTAGAATTAACATGCCCTTCGGGCTTGTAAGTGTACAATTTCCACATGCCCGCTTCCAATTTTACCAGGTCCCGGGCATCGGACTCCCGGGATTTGTCGAAGACTGCTGTAATAAAATTTTTGACCCACAGTATAATAATAACACAAGGTATCTAACTCTGATTTACACTGAGTACCCCCCTCCCGTTGAATCGCGCTCATTTACACTTTCAGGGGAAATGCACGAGTAAACTGTTTATACCTATGTCTTCTATGACAATTTATCTACACAACCATAGCGGGCATGCTTGTCTTTATTTTCTTTTATCGCCGTAATCAGCATCAAAACTCTGCTCGCCAAGCGAAAAGTGAAACTCAACCATAGAATCGTATATTACAGTCTCGGGCAAACAATTAGACCTCGAATTTGATTGGCTAAAAATCTGTTTCTAAAATTACACTGGAAAAACATTGTAGTGTTATGGAAAATAAGACACTATGAAATTTTATTTATTCGATGCAATATTTAAAATCTGGTATTGAATTTTCACACCCACGCATTCTTTAATTTTTCTCTTTGCCCGAGATTAGCACATACCGTTCTATGGTTTAGTTTTAATATTCTACTCTGCGAGTCGAGTTTTGACGCTGTTCACCGAGATAAGAGAAAACAAGGGCAAGCAAGCCATATATTGTTGTGTAGATAAATTATCCTAGAAGACATGGGTATAAACAGTTTACACGTGCATTTCCCCTTAAAGTGTAAATGAGCGCGATTCAAAGGGAGGGGGGTACTCAGTGTAAATCGAAATTAGATACCTTGGTTTATTATTATACTATGGGTCAAAATTTTATTACAGAAGCAAGTGCCTGTGAGTCAGGTGCATCTACAGCTGCAGAACTGTAGAGTTATGGTGTCATATGTTAGTCTTTGACTCTAATATCAGAGATCCCGTAATGCAAAGAATGTTCTATATACGGTGCTAGATTTTTTGCAGAGTTTGGGAGAATTTCCCTACTTTTCAACTTTAATAAATCATCTACCTTTCATCCCTAACTCCAGACACATTCTTTAACCAATGTGTATATTTTATCCTCCTCTCAATCCTTTATAGTCACCTCTACAGGCGAAAAATTGGCTTGAATTGAATTGTCTAAGGGATTGCAGAAAATTCTAATTCAAGCAAGTTTATCGCTTGCAGAGACGACTATAAAGGAATGAGAGGTTTTTAAAATATACAGATTTATCTGAAAATGTGTCTAGAATTATGGAAAGGTAGAATATAATTTACCATGAATATTGGAAATTGTAGAAATTCTTCCAAAACAGTGTACAAAAAGTCTTGCGCCGTAAATTGCACATTCTTTGCATTAAACGATCTGTAACATTATGGTTAAAGACAATTATATAATACAATAACACTACAGTTCTGCAGCTAGTATATCAAATGCGAATGGTATATTCCAGCGCCGATATCAAGGATTATATACTGATAATCGAATATCGTGTTTGCCTATTTAGTTGTGTTCAGCTTTAAGGTCCAAGACCAGCACTTCATAAACAAATTTTGACAACCCTGTTAAATTTGTATTTAATCCCTTTGTACCTGTCAAAAGCCTTGACTCTGGCGAGGAGCTTCTTGTTGTTCCTGCAGTTTATGAGGACCTGTGTGTTGTTTTTTACAGACTGTGTGAGGACAGACAGAGGACCAGTGTTAAACTCTTCCTGTTCTCGCTGTGCCAGCTCCTCTGGCGTCATCTCACTTTTCGGCTTCTGCATTAGGGCCCTAAAATAAAATGCTTTAATGATGAAGTAGACTAGAGTGTTTTAAAAGTCAGGTAGAATCTGATTATGGAAATAATTATGCAGTCTGAAAATCTTAGCCAAGATCCGTGGTTGTTATTTTCCAGACATGCTAGGCAATGCATTTAGGGATCTTAATAATAAACAAACAAAAACTTTGAGTAGCAGTGCTATGGATGACATTAAGAGGTAAATGACGAGAGTATTGTTTTTTTTCTGCACAAGATGCTGTGATCACTGAGTGCACTGAATGAAGAAACCCGGGTTTCTGCATTCCGTTTACCATGTTTACAACAAAAATGACCGAAAAATCTAACAAATAAACCATTACAATCCTTGACAGTCATTGAAAAACTATTTTGATGGTGAAAAATATTGCTACATACGTCATTTTCTAGCAGGATGGCTTAAGATTGTTCAAAAACGTCTTTGGCGGCTTCTCCTTTTGTATACAAACGGAAACGCAAAATGTACGTTTACTTCTTTTGCACTTGCGCAGGTAATCACTTCCGCTTTCATTTTCGCTCTGCTGTCAACATGTGAGTGGCTGATTAAATTTTCTTTATTTTTTTACTGTATTGTGTCACACATATAGAAATTTTATATCTATTCGTTTATTTATACTTGTAATAGGCCAACAAAGATAGACAAATTTTAAAATTAAGCCCGACTTTTTAAAATCTGTGCTGTTCGAATTTCCTCTATTTTTTTTCTTTTGAAGACTGAAGGATGTAATATGCACAGTATTCTTGAATGTTAATTTTAAACGATAATTAAAATGCACTTTTCATATCTGACTCGGATAATTCAATCATAATAATTTTTGTTAATGTTCACCATTGCAGACTTACTCAGAACAATGAAGATTTCTAGGACTGTACAGTTAGGCGTGGTAGTCGCCATTCTAGCCGCTATGGTGTCCTGTGAGGACAAAGAAGAGAAGAAGAGGAAGCTCCAGATCGGCGTGAAGAAGAGGGTGGATCCAGAAAAATGTACCATAAAATCAAGGAAGGGGGATGTTCTCAAAATGCATTACACAGTAAGATCATGGACAATAAAATCGGACAGTCAACAAGTCAAATTTTATTATGTTTTACGATGTGGTCAGTGGGGCGAAAGCAATTGTACAGTCAAAAACACACTTGATACATTGACCACCCATTTCAAACGTTAAGTCACACAAGACATCAAAACTAGCTTTGACGACATATGAGCTACAGTACCGACCAGACCCAACCTGACACCAAAGCAGTCCCAGAAAGCAGTCCCCGGGACTGCTTTGGGACCGCTCTGGGACTGCTGTGGGACTGCCCTGGGACCGCTATGGGACTGCTCTGGGACTGCTATGAAAAGCAGTCCCAGCAGTCCCAGCTGCCCCTGGGACTGCTTTCTGGGACTGCTTTGTTCACTCATGTGTGAAAAAGGTTCTGAGTGACATGATAGCTCCGCCCCCTTGTGTATTCTGAATTTGCAGGCTCCTTGTTGTTTTGTTTACTTGCAGCAGAGAGGAGTTTAAACTGTTTAATAAACAAGGATTTCTTACATTCTTTTAATAAGTAGAGATTATTATAGTTAATTGATATTTTCAAGGACTGTATATTTGCACAAATTAATGTGTATTTAGAATAAATTAAAAAAAAAATAAAGTTGATAAATAAGGAATTCATGAGAAAGTTTTTATCCCTAAAAATAAACTACAAGTTTATGAGAAAAAATAGCTACATGTGGGCCTTTTTTAATTATTTAATGTTAAATTTTAATATATACTCAAAATTTGCATTGGTACTAATTAAAAATAATCATTACAGTTAGATATAAGATGTCTTTTATTAAAAATGCTACACATTTTATAAGGACTACGCTAAAAAAAAGAGTATTCTGTGTAACCCTCAAATAAAACCCGACAATTTATTAAATGACCATGAAATAAAATTATGCTACAATTCTCCCATAACATAAACTATGTGAATAATCATTGGGGGAATTAATGAATTACTGGTAGCTTTTAATTAATAAACAAGTTTTTAAAAGAGTACATGTATATTTATTTTTAAAAAAATGAAAATACCGGGAATTGATTTATTTCTTTTTTGTTTTACTAGTGTTTACCTGGCCGATTAATGTTTATAAGATGGTATCAACACCCACTGTTTCAATCGCCTTTGGGCAGAAAAATCGATACATGTTATTTGGGTATTTGTATCAGTGTTACACATCATTGAACATGCTGGTAAACAATGACCCTAATTTCAATTTCTTAAATGTGAAAAAAAGTGATAAATGAAATGTGTTTAAATTTCTATCGGGTTTAATTAATTTTGAACATAATCTGAAGCTTCCATTCTGGTGATTTACAGATGTACACTCTAACATTTACAAATAAAACACTTAAAACTGAGTTTTATAGAACTAGGCATTAACGATAATTAAATTGACATGTCAGTAAAAATAATGACTGAAAAATAATACTTGGCAAAATTAACAAAGAATATGTTTACAAGCCCAAATGCTTAAGAAAACTCTAACTTTATAGTATCCCGATAGTCTAAATTGGCCATATAATGATAAGATCTATTTAGATCTAAAGCTTCTTCTGGTGGAAAATATTTAATTCACGTTTAATTTTCTGTATAAAAAATAAATATGGGAACCAGTATCAATCACAAAAGAATTATTAATATACCCAAGAATTGTGATTAAATATTCATGTTCAGTGTAATTCATATATGTACATGTAAGTGTGAAAGCCTTCTTCCTCCAATAAATATGATTAATAATTATTTCATTTTTCATGCGCGTACATGTTCTGTTCATAAATGACCTTCGCGTACATGTAAGGATTCCTGGCATACTACCCAGAATCAATTTCTACTGCCTTTTATAGTTCTATTGTTTATTGGAAATCTCATTTCTGAGTTAGCTCCGCCCATTAAATTAATAAACCCTACCCACTGGGACTGCTGGGACTGCTTTCTGGGACTGCTGGGACTGCTCTCTGGGACCGCTGGGACTGCTGGGACCGCTCTGGGACTGCTGTGGGACTGCTCTGGGACCGCTGTGGGACTGCTTTAGCAGTCCCAGAAAGCAGTCCCCGGGACTGCTCTGGGACTGCTTTGTGTCAGGTTGGGTCTGGTCGGTACTGTAGGTTACGGAGCTCGTCAGAGCTTACTTAAGACCTTGTGTAATTTTTGAGGAAAGACATTGCATACAGTATTTTCTTGTGTTTTTTCAATAAGATTTCTATAATCCCAAACCCTTTTATGTTTCATGTTATTTATTTATTTGCCATTATTGCCTGCAAAGGAATTCTGGGAAGGTTTCACACAATAATTTGCTTGAAGTATGTACAGATTTTGTTGGATCCGCAATTATTATATCTGTCTATGTTTGGTTAATTTGTTACTATTATATCACGCATGAATATCTTCAATAATAAAGTAGTTCACAATGGCTGTGCTCTTGTCATAACACCAATCTCTATCCAGAGTTGTCGTTCCCGCTACGCTCCCACATACACCTCTGTCAACGCTTGTTTTACAAGATTCTTGGAAAAATTGTAAATGATTAAATAATGTATTAATAGTCGTTTATAATTATATTTCTTATCGGAAAACAATATTTATTTTAATTTGTTACACCTTAAAAGGATTTTTAAATTAAGATTTTAATTTCCTATGCAAAATAGTTCCCTTCAAACTTTGAAAATAAGTCGTTTTGAGGGAATATAAGTTTGAAATAAATGATGAATTTTCATTTTTATAAATAATTACAATAATTAATTACTATTTTAACTTCAAATTTTCACCGTTTAAAATTTGTTCAAAAATCTTGTACAACGAGCGTTGACAGAGGTGTTGTGAGCGTAGCGAAAGACAACTCTGGTTAGAGAATGGTCGTAACACATGTGCTCATGCTAGAGTAGCACAAACACAAAAGATTTCATTTGGAATTACCTTTTTTGATGAAATATTAGTCTATTGAGCTACACTCGCTAGCCTATAATTAATCATAACTGCAATGCACATGTAGATTAAGTTATTTTAATAAGCCAAAGCATCCATGCATAGACCAAAATTTTAAGGTTCTTAAAAAGTGAAAGTTTAAAATAAATGCATGTGTTCAATCCCTTCCAAATCTGAAAAATGAAGCCTTTGGAGAGTTTCATTGCTGGAGTCAGTATTCTGCTTCTGAATGGCTTTGTATGTACTAATCAAAGCATATAATCACATTTTATATAACTTTTTTATAGGGAACACTGGAAGATGGCACAAAATTTGACAGCAGCTTAGACAGAAATGAACCATTCAAGTTCACCCTTGGGTCAGGACAGGTGATCAAAGGCTGGGACCAGGGACTTCTGGGGTAGGTGATAGAACTCAGTGTGATCCACAGTAAAAAGTCCCAATCTCAGAGACATCAGGAGGCATTTCATCCAATTCATACATGTAACTAAGTAACAATAAATTCATTTTTAAATTTTATATTGCTTAAATGCAATGTAAGCATACAAGTTCACTTGTGATAAGAATTTCAAGAAAATTTTAATAAAATTGATAAATTTTCAGGATGTGTGAAGGAGAGAAGAGGAAGCTGGTGATCCCGTCTGACATGGGGTACGGAGACCGGGGAGCTCCACCCAAGATCCCGCGTAAGTCAATAAATAGCTCGTTACAGTACAAGATCCCGCGTAAGTCAATAAATAGCTCGTTACAGTACAAGATCCCGCGTCAGTCAATAAATAGCTCGTATTGTTTACAAGATCCCGTGTAAGTCAATAAATAGCTCGTTACTGTACAAGATCCCACGTAAGTCAATAAATAGCTCGTTACAGTACAAGATCCCGCGTAAGTCAATAAATAGCTCGTATTGTTTACAAGATCCCGTGTAAGTCAATAAATAGCTCGTTACTGTACAAGATCCCACGTTAGTCAATAAATAGCTCGTTACAGTACAAGATCCCCGCATAAGTAAATAAATAGCTCGTATTGTTTACAAGATCCCGCATAAGTCAATGAATAGCTCGTATTGTTTACAAGATCCCGCGTAAGTCAATAAATAGCTCATATTGTTTACAAGATCCCGCATATTAAGTAAATAAATAGCTCGCATTGTTTACAAGATCCCCGCATAAGTAAATAAAAAGCTCGCATTGTTTACAAGATCCCGCGTAAGTAAATAAATAGCTCGTTACGTTCATAAGATCCCCGCATAAGTAAATAAATATCTCGTTACATTTACAAGATCCCGGTATAAGTAAATAAATAGCTCGTTACATTTACAAGATCCCGACATAAGTAAATAACTAGCTCGTTATTATGTTTACAAGATCTTCGTTAGTAAATAAATAGCTCGTTACATTTACAAGATTTCTCGTAAATAAACAAATAGCTCGTTATTATGTTTACAAGATCTTTGTTAGTAAATAAATAGCTCGTAACGTTTACAAGGTCCCTTGTAAGTAAATAAATTAAATCATTTATTTGCGAGAAGTTCATTTTTAGCCTAATTATGCTTTTAACTTCTTTTGGAGGTGAGAAACTTCGGCTAATTCAACTACAATGCTAAATGTCTTGTACATGTACACATAATAGAGAATATTAGTAAATGTTCTGATTGAAATCTACACTGTTCAAAAGTCTATTTCTTCAAAATCTTGTACACGCTAAATATAATACATTTACTGTAAATCCATTCCCAAGAATTGCATTAGACTAAGCATAGATGTACTATTGAGTAGATTATTAAGTATGGAATTCTGTCTCACCTACAGTTAATATTTGTTGAGGTGAGCTTTGTAATCTCTGA
>NW_026919791.1:0-16351 GCF_032062105.1 Saccostrea cuccullata
AAGTAATAAGCAGGACCTGAGGTCACGTTATATTGTACATCAGTAGAAGGAGAGTAGTGGTCACCTGATATTGTACATTATTATAGGTATCATATAGCTCACCTTACATTTTAAAGATATTTGATTAATAGGCGGCCAGTAGGTAACCTTTTTTTGCATATTATTAGGAGGGCTTTGGTCACCATGTATTGTACATCAATAGGGAGACCTGAGGACACCTTATATTGTACATGAGTAGGGGAACCAGAGGTAACCTTATATTGTACATAGTAGGGAGACCAGGGGTCACTTTACATTGAACTGTATATCAGTAGGGGGACCAGAGGTCACCTTATATTGTTCATCAGTAGGGGGACCAGAGGTCACCTTATATTGTTCATCAGTAGGGGGATCATAGGTCACTTTATATTGTACATCAGTAGGGGGACCAGAGGTCACTTTATATTGTTCATCAGTAGGGGGACCAGAAATCACCTTATATTGTACATATGTAGGGAGAAGAGAGGGCATATAATATTTTACATCAATAGGGAGAACTGAAAAATCCTTATATTTTACATCATTAGAGGGACAAGAGGTCATCTTAGATTGTACAATGTACATCAGCAGGGGGACCAGAGGTCACGTTATATTGTATATCAATGGGGGACCAAAGGTCACCTTATATTGTACATTCGAAGGGGGACCAGAGGTCATGCACCTTATATTTTACATCATAAGAGGGTCCAGAGGTCACCTTATATAGTATATCATTAAAACTAATGATCACACTATTTTGAACAACAATGAAGAAACCGGAAGACACGTTATATTTTACATCAATAAGAAGACCAAAGGTCACCTTATACTGTAATCCAGCAGGGAGACCCGAAGACACCTAATATTTTACATAGATATGGAGACCTAAAGACTCCTTATTTAGTCACCTGAATCAATTCATCTGACTTTTTGCTATCTGTTTTTTGTTTTGGCATCGTGTGCTGTGCATTGTGTTAATCGAACATTTTCAGTTTCTCTGTGCAATCCCTCCTTGGGGCGAAACAAGTACAATTGATGCAATCTTTTAAAAGCTTTTTTACTAACTGACATCAAGCCGTCAAATTTTTTGCATATTTTTTTGGAGCATTGATACCTCTACCCAAATTGTAAAATTAATTGTCCCAGGGTCAGGGGTTCTAGACTAAGGACGTGGCTATAAAAATTATATAATGAATAGCATATATTCTTTGAAAATCTTCTTCTGTACTCCAGGATATTAAACAAACTAAAACATGCATATTTATGATGAGGAAGGGTGTCTTCTCCAATGTTCTGAAATTCAAAGGGTCAGGGGTTCTGGTGTTAGGGTAGGGCTATTTCCTTGTAAATTGTATAGTTAAAATACATAAATTCTTTTAAAACTCTTTTTAAAAAGGGAGCCCCTTCCAATATTAAAAATTTCAAGGCCCCTGACTCATGCACGGGTGCCATTGGGGAGTGGAGCTCGAATTATATAAGCCCTGCTTAGCATGCTAAGTATATCGTATTGATGAGGAATGGTGATTTTTTCAAAATTGCGATAGTTGTATTGACCATGATGTTCAGATGACCTAGAAGACCATTGGGCCTTTTGTTGCGTCCTTATAAGAGAACCTCTGGTATCCCGTTGATATACATTTTATCTGTATCCTCTGGTCCGCCCTTATTTTCTTTAGAGATGTCTCTTAATTAATATTCAATAGTCTCGTATCGTTGATACCTTATCTCTGCATTCATATAAACTTTATTTCATGTCTGGTTTCATTAAAAATATAAAACAATGGGGACCACTGGTCTCCTTATTGTTTTAGAATACAAGGTGGATTCCGGTCCCCTAATGATGTACAATATTCGTTGACTTTTGGTATATTGAATCAATGTAACAGTCATTAACAGATTTTTCCCTACTTTTACTCCATTTTATAGAGAATATAACTGCAGACGTTGTTATATTTATTTCATGTATCTTTCTAAAGTTTGAACTCTTTGCTGATAAGCATATTGCTTATTCATTCACGACTGTAAACAAAAAAAAAAAAACATAAAAGATTGTATTAAATATACTGAAAGGAAAAAGAAACACAGGGTAAACTTTTGAGGTGAATTAAATTTATTTTTCTTTCATTTTTTTTCAGTATTCCTATCTAACTTCTAAAAAAAATCTTTCAAAAAGATATAACCAAAATTTCATTTGATTTTGTCTAATAATTCTAGAGTTATTGAAGCTCATATGATGATACCACCAAAAGTGAAAATCGAAAACACTCATTATCTTTAATGTCTCTCATGCACATCTGTCATGAGAGTTATTTCTCCTTTTCATGGAATTCATCAGAGTGATTATCTTTTAAACCCTTGCTATATTGGGCATCGGTAACCACGCCAAAAAATTAGTCATGAAGCGCGCATGCGAGAGTGAGAGGAACACAACAGTAAGTTGACATGCTCAAAAAACCAAATTGCAGAATTGTTCTTTTCTTTCATTTTTTGGTGCATGTAATGACTATAATAGTCTACTGTATAAAAGGTCGTTTTTTGTGGTAGTACGGTTGCTATTTTAGAGGTGGCAGGACGAATAATCCGCTCGTAATATGACTCTGCTTTGCGTTAACGTCATCGTCACGGATGATTGAAAACTATTCCAGGCCCTTTCTGACAACGGGTAACAAGTTTTATTGGGAAAAATTTACAAGAAATTGCCTAGTGTCCCGTTGTTGCCTTTTTCATTAATTAGGCAATTCGAAAATCAGACCCAACTGAACTTCTGTAAACTGTACCAAGATTGGAAAAAAATCATATCGCCCCTAAATATTGAAACACAATGTGTATACCTCAGGTGCATCAAATGGTGCAAAAAGATTTGTTGACAAACTCGTCGTTATCAAATTGCACTTTTTTTGTTTTTTTTTTTACCGTTTTCCCTCCATGATGTCATACCTTTTCCGGTTGAGTAATTTTGAACACTGATTTTGGTGCATAGTAACTAAATATCTCATCTGACTAATTTTCGTTATTTTCAGTAAAGCAGTCAAAAAGTTTTCGAATATTATGCTACCCTGCGTTTCTTTTACTTTCAGTATATTTATACGTATTTATTAGGTCACTTAAGTAAACTCAGGTGATATATTGCTATCCGTTTTCGTCCGTCGTCGTTCGTAGAGCGTCGTATGTTAACATTTAAACATTTTCAGCTTCTCGTCTGAAAACGCTGAACCAATTTCAAGCAAATTTGGCATATAGTATCTATGGGTAAAGGGGAACAAAATTTGTGAATTTCATGGCCCCTGCCTCCTGGGGCCTGGGGGATGGGGCAAAAACCAGTAAAATAGGTGTAATGTTTAAAAACCTCTTTTTTACTCCTGGACATCAAGCAGTCAAACAGTTGGTATGATTGTAATCAGTATTGAGTCCTCCACCAAAATTGTGAAATTCATGGCCCTAAATTCAGAGGTTCTTGTGTTAGGGCAGGGCTCTATTGATTACACTGTATATAGTGAAAGTGCATTAATTCTTTGAAATTTTTTTTCACTGCTTCTAGGTATTAAATAATCTACTTCAGTACATAGTTATATTAAGCAAGAGTGTCTCTACAAAAATTGTGAATGTTATGGCCCCTGGGTCAGGGATTCTGGTGTTAAGGCGGGGCTCTATTGATTATATATTGAAAATGCATTTATTCCTTTAAAGCTTTTTCTCTGCTTCTAGGTAATAAATTAACTAATTAAGGACATAGTTTTGATGAGCAAGAATGCTTCTACGCAAATTATGAATTTTATACCACATGGGCAGGGGTTATGGTATTACGGTATGGCTCTAAAATGATTATATAGTGAAAATACATTACATGTATGAAACTTTTTTCCTCTACTCCTGGGTAAGATAAAATATTTATATAGTTATGCTGTGCAAGGGCTCGTCTTCCAGAATTGTGAATTTCAAGGCCCCTAGGTCAGGGATACCAAAGAAGGGGCTCTACTTATATACTGAAAATGAATTGTTTGAAATCTGCTCCTTGGTATTAATCTAATATTTTTGTAAAGCAAGTTTGCTTTTCAAAAATTGTGCAAAGTGTAGACCTAGGATCAGGGGTTTATGTGTGGTAGAGGCACTCCTGATTATTGCTGAATATTACTGATTAGTTGACATGAATTTTTGTTCATATCTTGCTTATGAGTACTAAGTAAACAAACTAAACAATTTTTAAGTTTAAAGTTATGGTTTGCAATGGTGCCTCTTTCAAACATGTAAATATCATAACATCTAGCTTAAAACATGAACCAAATTCAATCATTTGAAAGTTGTTGCGTGATGCTCAGGTGACCTATAAGGCCCATAGGCCTCTTGTTCTTTTCATGCTTAAATTTGGAAACCAATTTTTGTGGATTTCACGAGTCATTCTACCCCATGAATTTACATCTAAATGAACATTAATTTTTTTTAATCATATTTATTGATTGAATCTATATTATCAACGGGTGAAAATCCACAAAATGAAATACTCATGAACAGAGCAAGTAAAATTTTACTTGTCCAGGAACACTGAACCACACAAAAAATTAGAAATTGACTTATGTGTCAAAAATTCTTAAAACTATATACTTGTATTTGGAAATTTAAAAAGCAATAGTTCTACATCTTTTTAGCACATCTCATTTAATAGACCTACTACGCTTCTACCAATACGAAAAAGAATGATTCTGATTTAGGTTTCAGCAGTTTAAATGCTTGCATTGAATTTTTCATCCCATTTGTTAAAGAATATGGCTATGATTTTAACGAAACATCAGTGATTGCTGGCTATCATTGGGGATACTGGTATAAACTTCATGATGGAAACTTTAGTTTACAAATCTTGAGGAGCAGCTCAGTCTTTATATATTTTGTGTCTTGATCACAGCCACGGAGCTGGTGTTGGAATTGAGTCCAATACTTAATGCTAAGTTAACTGCATCCTGCATCCTTTTTTTTTACATTTGTCTTCTGTAATCAAGGAACTGTGCAAATATTACTTTTGTTTTGTATTGGGTTAAAATAGAGTTTAAACAAGATTTACTTAAAGAAAAAGCTAAGACCCTACTAGTACTTATCAAGTGGGGAAAAATAACTCATCATTTCTGGTGTTGAAATTTAAAATATATCTATAATTAATTTTAATATTTCTATCATAAAATACAGATTTGTTCATTTGCTAACAAATCAAGTCAAGTCTATGGGGACAAAAACAATCATAAAATCTGTTTGTGTTTATTTCATAAAGAAAACTTCCACTGTACATAAAGAGCAATATATGATAAGTGGCTCAATAGGCCCCTTAAAATGAATATCTTAATTCTACTTAGTATATAGCTTTAATTTGCACAGCTGTACATGCGACCTTCATTGGACATTTTCGATTTGATCAGAATGCCGTTATTTTAGAAATATGACATCATAAAGTTCACGTTTTCCCGCCATTTTAGCATATTTTGTATAAAACTGCTTATTTCAAGCAGTTTTTCTTCCAGAAAATATAGAGCGCAGCCTGGAACAAACTTTTTTTTTTTACAAAAGATGTATTTATCCAACAGAAATTGGTGACAAAAAAAAATTATGTATGTTCTACATTGCGCTCTATGTTTCCTATAAGAAAAAATATCAAGAAAAAGGCATATTTTGGGAGTTTTTGTTAGATAGCAAAAATAGCAATACTTCTCATGTCATTTACAGCCAGTGAGTGCAGATAAGTGTGAAAAATATATTGGAAATATTTCTTATATAATCTCTTCTAAAAAATAAATATCAATTAAACAGATCTGAATATCAGTGTAAAATGTTGATTATTAGGGGACCAAAATTGGCTCTTTACATATATAGCTCTTTAAATTTGTCAGATTTAATCCTATATAATTTCATTTGCCAGTCTGTCTGTCAAGAAAATCCCAAAGCAACAAATTTAAGCTATATGGAAATTTTAATTAGATTTTAAACTATTGAAATAATATTGCGATGTGTCAAGATATTAGACACTATTCATATAAAAAGTTCAAATGTCTTTTGACAAAAAAAAAAAATAAGAGTGGGTTTCACTTTTTTCAGGCTGGTTTAGGAAAAAAAAACTGTCACAAAGTCGACGTTTTATACTTTGTAAAGTGACTCATTTTCATTGTTGAGTGTATATGATTATAATGATAAAAATAGATTATTTTCAGTCATTATTGTTCTACCCCAAAAATGCGCTATAAAGAACCAAAAATGTCAAATCATATTCAAAATCAACACTTATTTAATTTATATGACTTGTATCTTTAAAATGGAGGCAAAATCATTGAAATCCATCTCGCATGAAAAATTATAATAGAGCACAATGTATGTATTACCCCATTTTTCTTGTCGTATTTTTTACAATTCCGACATGAAAACAGGTTATATCTTAAAAAGTCTTTGTGTGAAAATTTTGAAATTCATATTTTTTGAAAGAAATGATTCATCTCTTTATTTCAACAAAGAAAAAAGTATACCTTTATGATAAAATAAATGAGAAATATGACGTTTCTTTCTATTTTTGTACTCTTGTGTCATAAAGATTGACCTTTCTGCACTAAAAAAGGGTAAGTAAGCACTGACAAACACCTGAATATAAAGCTACGAGGGGTGATCAAAAAGTTCGCAAACTAATTGAATAACTTCCATACAAGAAAAAATATTTGGTTTTAATGTTGATTATATTTTAAATTAATCCTCCCCGATTTTAATGCACATCAACCACCGTTCTGCGCATGCGCAAATCACATGATATTGGCAGTAAGGTGACCCCCTCCGTAGCGTTCTGTCACAAAAGTTAAAAGATTTTTCCGAGTTTTATATTTCTTACCGTGTGATTAATTTTTATGACAAGAACTGTTAATATGTCAGAAATGGTCATATCTCGGCAACAGAATGGGTGGATAATACATGTAACATCCTTTCCAAAAATAAGCATGGGGACCATTAAAACACAAATCTTCTGTCTCAGGAGAGACCTTTATTCCAGGTGGATAGAAAATGGGTGCATCTTTTTTATCATATCTAATATGTTTAAAATCTAAAGTAAACGATATCTTAGGTATTTAATACTTATATCATTGTTCAAATATTCAACTATTTTTCAAAGTGCTAATTGGAGGTCTTTGATAGCAAATTGCTTAATTAAAAATATCTTTTCAAACTTGCTTTCACTGGGCAAGATGACAAGTATCATTCTTAACTATCAGCCTTCCTTCACTAAAACGATTAATCCAATCATTAACTGAATTTATAGGAACTCATTTATCTCAATAAACTGTGTACAAATTATTATATGATACTGCAGAGGGATTTCTAAGATATTACAATAAATTGTACAGTCGTTTGTTGAACGAGTTCGACAGAGACAACCATTTTTCGTCACAAGTGACCTAAATAGTGACGTCATTTTCACATTGTGACGTCACAAACAAGGAGAGAAACTTTATTCAGCTATATTATGTTATTTATTGACCTTGTGTAAGGCTATGTGTGTACCGAATTTCTTTCTAATCTGAATTGTGGTTTTGTAGATATAGTGATAGTTTGCGAACTTTTTGATCACCCCTCGTATTTTGCGCAAAACGAGTATTTTGTTTTGATAAGAAACAATTTAAATGATAATTTTTTTTCTACATTCCATTCATTCTGTCCCCCCCCCATTTCCCCGTCAACAACCAATGCCTATTAGAACCTACGAATGACTTTACACAATAAAATTTACTTGTACTATATAAATCAATAAGCAAATATACACCCATACAAGTACATTTCTTAATTTTTTCTTTGTTTTCTCCAGAAAATCGATTAATGGTAATTATAAAATTAAACATTTTCCCCTGATTTAAGCCGCTTTCTTTTCTGAATTTTATCTTCTTTTTTGGCACTATTATATCAGCATATTATCGGGGTATTTTTTCACAACAGAAATTGCTATGAATTATCAACCAAAGGAAGAGAATTCTAATATTAACAAACTCCATAATGTAATGTAGTGTTTCATAAAACCAGAACTGTATTCTTTTAATGAATATACTGGGCAAAATGTCTAAATTTCTTCTATTTAGGTTTCATATTTAAAGAATAACTGTATTACTTTTTTATTTCATTGTGTGATCAATCGATTGGCTTGCGTGATAAAATTATGCTCAGACACCAAAGGTTGATTCTCTATAAGGCCTTTTTCCTGCCAACGATAGAATCTCTTTAAAATAAGATTTTATATAACTATAATCATTCTATTTCATGCATCTGATGTTTGTTTTTCAACATCGACTATGTTAGTCACGTGATTTAGAGATCTAAAATAGCCGACAGTTAATGAAAAATTGAGGGTAGGTCTATTCAGATCATGTTTCTATGCATGTTTCTGAGTGTGAATGATCGAAATTGTTTATTTATGTCGGAAACACATCAAACCTAAGTAATAAATTCAGTGATTTTTTTTATCTAAGGCCCAAGATATTTTTTATAACAAGAATTCCGATGTATCTACTTTTTGCATATTTTCAATGTAAATCTTTACAAAGTCCACACCGTACGTTGCTGAAAAGATTTGATAAACATTTAATAATCAGGTATTATGTCATATATAATTATATTGTACTTGACTGTATATCATTTCCATCGATGCGGTGCCTATTTTACTCATACAATGCCCATGTAACAAATGAGGTTCCTTAATTTCTATTAAACTATAAAAGTTATGTGTCAAATGTTGAAAGCACTGAATGGATTTTGATTGTGATTAAATAAAACTGAAGTATTAATTAATAAAAGAAATTCCACAATTGCAAAAAATAATGATTTAACAGCATAGCAATATCATTGCAAGTACATGTTGTCTTTCCATATACATGTAAATAGTCAATACATAAATCCCAGAGCGGTTGCATTAAAATATACATCTCTAAATAAAATGAACTAGCGTCGTAAAATGGCCTTGCTGTTATTAATTTACTCATGTTGCGCGATATCTTAAATTTTAAATCTTAAAGTGGGTAACGCAACATTCAATTATCAATCAAATATTACATTTAGGAATTCCTCTCCTCCTTATCAGTTTATTTTCTAAGACAGGACTGCTGTTCTCCTAAACTATATCGATGCGATCAAAGAAGTATGAGGAATAGATTGAGTCCTCTCAATTCAGACCAAGTCAACAAAATATAAGGATCCTATATTACTCGTACTGAAAAATGCCCTTTAAAAGTTATTTGTGTACCCACAGAAAATAAGGCTATAACACAGATAAGAAATGCATTTTACTGCTTCAACAAAGATGGCTTTTAACATTTCTAGAACATATACAGTACTCATAAGAAAATACAAAAAATATATGCAGTGCTCATAACGGAATTGAAAGGAGTAGCATATATAGATAAACTAAACTATCATTACAAATATTCGAATTCATAACTATGAAAGATAACTCATATTCACTCCTTAAAGCCTATAAAAAGCTTTATTTATTAATTTTTATCAGATATTTCAAAGAAACGTCTCCACTTCTAATTTCATGACATCCATGTCTTCTCAGTCCTTTGATTTTACATTTTTAAGTAAGAAGCAGAAATTTTTTTTAGTAAATATACATGGCTTGTATAAATTCTTAGTAAATCAACAGAAAGTTATACTCTTACCAAAAGTTCATAAAAAGAAATACTCTACGCTGATATTCTTCATTGTGAGTAGTTAGCTTTTTCTGCAAATATCGTAAAAAATTAAGTGAAAAGTTTTTATTTACTTGTTATAACCACCTTTAACCAATTTATAAATTTGTAGTCACTTTTTATGTTTATGAGACCTTACATTCAAATTTTGGTGTTGATTAAAGGTGGTTATGAAATGTGAAGGAGTTATCTAACACAGCCACCCTCTTGAGTTTTCCCATTACTATAATGCTAATACGGACTGATAGTACCTTACTTTGTGTCTCTATGTCATAACAAATACTATTATATCATTTACAAACCAATATTCATCATTGAACTGGAACATAAGCCTACTGATTGGTGCAATCTTTTAAGGAAAACTTGCGATCTGAAAATTTGAAGTCATTGTAAGCAGCAAAACGGCCTTATAGAGAATGATCCTTTGCATATTATAAATGCATAGATTTATTACGTAAGCCAAAGCAAACCATTGTCAAGTAAATCATACTAAATGCACAAAGATACAAGAGGCCCACGGGCCTTATAGGTCACCTGAGTACCATGTAATAACTTTCAAACAATTTAATTGTTTCGTGTTATAAATCAAAAGCAATGAAATTCAAAATTTTGAAAGAGGCACTGTTGCAACCACTATTAAAATAACGACCTCTACTGAATAATTATTTCAAAAGTGGTTGAGAGTTCATTTCAATGGCAAACAAAGACTGAAACCAAAACTGAAATACGGCCACCATTGAAATAATTATTTCAATAGTGGTCAAGGGTGCATTTCAATAGCAAACATAGATTGCAACCACTATTGAAATATGACCACTATTGAAACAATTATTTCAATAGTGGTTGAGAGTCCATTTCAACAACGAAAAATAGGATGTAACCAATAATTAAATGCGACCACTATTGAAATAGTATACTAAAATTGTTTATATATCTAGCTTCTTGTGTATCTTTCGTATTTAATTGATTGTCTGTTGTTTTATCGCCCAGTCAGATCCTGCGGAAGCTTTTTAAAACATTTGCATAAATGTTTTAATTATAGGTAGTCAGTTTAATAAAAAAACGTCGGTGTATTAATTGAAATCTCTACAGTAAAAAAAAAACATAAAACAACTTTAAAAATTGAATACTGTTCATTATCTCCATACCCTTTTTAAGTTGTCATATTTTAAACTCAATAATTAGTTTATTGTGTCTGAAAAACAGAATGACTTATGGAATTCAGCCCTATATTTGTTTTAATAGTTGGGATATTTCTATAAAACTTGTACTGTGGTTTTGGTATTGAAATCATTGTCAGCAACTGTTAAAATAATTTTTTTTTAATATAATTTGAATAATTGTTTAAAAGACTATTGAAATCAATATTTTTATCCATATTGAAATCTTTATTTCAATGGTGAACAATCAATATTGCAATAGATGTTGCCACCTATGGTTGTTATCGAAACGACTCTCGGCCACTATTTAAATGATTGTTTCATTAGTGGTCGTATTTCAATAGTGTATACCACCGTTGTTTTTATTGAAATGCACTCTCACCCACTATCGAAATAATCATTTCAATCGTGGTCGTATTTCAAAAGTGGTTTCAAACTATGGTATTATTGAAATGGACTTTCAACCACTATTGAAATTATTACTTCAATAGTAATCGTATTTCAATGGTGGTTAAAACCTATGTTTGTTATTGAAATGCAATCTCAACCTCTATTGAAATAATTATTCCAATAGTGGTCGTTATTTAATAATAATAATAATAATAATAATGATAATACTTTATTTATAGAAGGGAACCCGATTAGTGCAAGCACTAGTCTTCCTCAGGGCCTTCTTTATAACATTAATACAATGTTTTATAAATTAAAGACACTAATTACAAACATGAAACAATAAAATATAAACACTTTGTTACAACAGAATAAATTAAATATTGGCATTTCATTGAAAAGAAAGGAAAACATAAATTTCATGTAGAAAGTAAGTTTCATAAGTAAAAAATTTTCAACATTTCTTTTAAATATTGCAAGGGATTGGGATTTTCTGAAATTAATTGGCAACTCATTCCAGATAATAACCCCTGAATATTGTAAAGAATTTCTAAATAAGTTTGTTTTATATTTTGGCAATCGAAGTTCTAAATTTGTCTCTGAGCGTAATGTGTATGATTCAGAACTTTGAAGTTCAAAAAAATCATGCATATAATCCGGAGGCATATGATGAAATATTTTGAACATTAGAATGCTTTTCTGTAAATAAAGAAGTTCGTAAACAGTTAAGCAGGCTACAATGTTAAACAATGGCATTGAAGGTGCATCATATTTTTCATTCAAAATAATCCTAGCTGCTTGTTTCTGAAGTTTGTATATTCTATCGATGTGAGTTTGAGGAGAGTTACCCCAAATAGAAAGGCAATATAAAATTGATGGTAAAATAAATGCATTATAAAATAGCTTTCTAGTATTCAGTTGTAGAAACTTTTTAATTTTTCGTAAGGTTAATAATTTATAAGTAAGGGTTTTGCAAACTGTATCTACATGCGAAGTATATTGAAGAGTATGATCAATGTGAACACCTGATAATTTCTCTGTTCTAATATTTTCAATGGAATGGCCAGAAAGTTGTAGTTGAAGATTAACGTTTTCTAATTTAGATTTCTTCTGGTGTGTTCCCATTAACATACACTTTGTTTTATCAGTATTCAAAATCATCTGATTCTGTTGACACCAGGTTTGTATTTGATACAGGTTATGATTGAGAGTTGCTTCAATATGTGAAATATTGTTACCATGAAAATGCATTGTTGTGTCATCAGCAAACATATCAACATTACAATGTTCAACAGATAATGGTAAATCATTGATATATAACAGAAACAAGGGACCTAAAATAGAGCCCTGTGGCACACCTGCTGTGACGGGCAGTGATTCAGATGTGTACGCACCAATTTTTACACTTTGAGTTTGATCATTTAAATATGATTGAAACCATTTTATTGATGTGGGATCAAAGTGGTAGCATTTGAGTTTACTAATAAGTATATCATGATTTACAAGATCAAATGCTTTGCTAAAATCCAAATAAGTAATGCCAACGAAATTTCCTTGATCTATTGCATGCAGCCAATTATCAGTTAGTTTTGTGAGAGCTGTCTGACATGAGTGAAATTCTCTAAATCCAGATTGTGCTTTCATTAATAAATCAAAGTGAGAAGTAAAGATGCGTATATTTTCTGCTACATGCTTCTCTAAAACTTTCGATATAGTTGGTAAAATTGAGATTGGGCGATAATTTCCTGGATCTGATTTATCACCTTTTTTAAATAAAGGAGTTATTTTTGCGACCTTTAACTGTGAAGGAAAAAATCCATTGATAATGCTAGAATTTATTAGATGTGTTAGAGGTTTGGATATTATACTAGCTGAAAGTTTGAGCAACCTAGGTCCAAGAAAATCTATGTCAGTAGATTTGTTTATGTCAAGCCTCTTTAACATATCAAATACTTTTGTTTCATTAATCAAGGGGATTTCAAAAAAGTCTTGATCTCCAAGTTTTCTGGTTCAAAACAAGAGAACGAAAGATTATTTAACAATTTTTTCGGAATTTGTGCAAAATGCTCATTAAAAGCAATTGCAATGTCTTGTAAATTATCAAGATTTAATCCATTGTACGTGATATTAGAGGGGGATGAATTTTTATCTGATTTTGAGGCAAGCTGATTTAAATGACCCCACATTTCTTTTGATGTAGAACTATTTTCAATTACTGTCTTATAATATTAGATTTTGCATCAGTAATTAATGAGGTGACTTTGTTTCTCCAAAATCTAAAATTTTCCATTTGTGCCTGTTTATGGAATTGATCTCGTATATTCCTAGCATCATTTATTTCTGGAGTCAACCATTTAGTGCGAAATTCTGATTTCACACGCTTTGTTTTACCCTTCGCATGCTTATTAAGTATAGAATTGAAAATATCATAGAAACAGTTTAAGATGTCATCAGGATCATGCATACAGAAGAATCAATTCATCAAAATCTGCATTGTTTAAATAGTGCAAAAAATCATTTTCATTAAAGTTTTTAAAGTCACGATATCGTATTTCAATATGTTTGCCTTTGTGTTTCATGCTGTTAGATCTTCGGGTGGCACATATTGGATAATGGTCAGACATTGCTACAGTGGGTACTGATATTTCACATATGTTAGCAGGGTGCGTAGTGTAGAAATGGTCAATAAGTGTTTTAGAGCTATCAGTAATTCTTGTTGGGGTGTTAATTAATTGCGTTAATCCCAAATCTACAATTGCAGATGACCAACTCTGCGGGGGGTCTTTGAGCATATCTATATTGAATCACCTGCAATAATTACTTCCTGATCGTCACAGCAGGTAGCGCACTGAACTTCTCTAACAAATTCGTCTACCCAGCAGGAGGGGACAGATGGTGGACGGTAAACTGAACAATAAAGTATAGGTTTAGAATTCTTAAGATTAATTTCAAGCCACATTGTTTCTAAATTACTCATTTCTAAATCAATTCGTCGTTTATATTTCCAATCATTTGCAATATATGTAATTAGTCCACCACCCGCCTTTCCTTTTCTATCTTTTCTTTCAAAAGTATATCCATTAACATTTAAAATACAATCACTAATATTTTCATGAAGAAAAGTTTCACATAAAGAAAAAATGTCAACATTTTGTTGATCCTGTAAATATAAAATTTATTCATCTCATTTTGGTAAAATATGACAAACATTCAAATTTACAAAATGCAGACCTTTTTTCAGAAGGTAATTCTTTGAATCACACACATTTTGTTTGTCATCATTCTGGATGTTTGTTATTGGAGAAGGGTTGTTAATTTTTTTTTTGCCGATTTTGGCTTAAAAGGGGTTTAAGTTTACATAGATCTGCACTCTCGGATTCTGAGCAATATTCATTTGACTTATTATTAGACAAAAGACAGGTGCAAACTGATTCAATACAGTCAAAACAAAGATTAATCAATGGGCGAAAATAATTTTTGACATTGCTAATAATCGGACAGTCATTCGTATAATCGGCACAGCTTTCATTGCCGCGATCCTACTTTGTGCAAAATTTCTGCTTGTGGCCATGTTCACCACAGTACTAACAAGTTACTTTGTTGCCGTGGCGACAGTTGCGCGAAGAATGACCTTGCTCTCCACAGTAATAGCAGGTCTGGACGGAGGTGGAATTTTGATGTTTATGAATTGCTAATCATAACAATACAGTTAGCTTGCTTACTTTGGTTAGTTAATACCCAGAGGTAGATCCGAGTAACAAAAAGAAAATGCATTTCCATTTTATAACTAGTTGTGCACCACACTCACTGACCCTGCATGCACTTATTTTAAAAATTTCAAAAAATTTATCTTTATTTTATTTTATTATAAATGGTTGATTAATACCAAAAAGCAGATTTCAAAGTATTAATTGATTTTCAGACAATGTAACCCCCACCCCCATCCCAGGTACCCTGACCCAGGGGCCCTGAAATTCACAATTTTGTAAGAGGCACCTTTCATCATCATTAAAATGTAATTAGAACACTGACATAATTACCAGAAGAAAAGAAAAGAGTTTTCGAAGAATTCATGCAAGATTGACGATTTTCAATATTGCACTTATTTTAGTGGTTTTGGCCACACCCCTCAGGCCCCAGGGGGGGGGGGGGCATGAAATTCACGATTTTTCGTTCCCCTTTACCCATAGATGCTTAATGTGGTTAAAATTGGCTGAGTGGTTACAGAGAAGAAGCTGAAAATGTTCAAAAGTTAACTCACAATGCACGACGCACTATGACGGACGAAAACAGATGGCAATAGTTTACCTGAGTTATTCAGGTGACTTAAAAAGAAAAAAATACAATGCAATGTACTCAACAATAGATATACGGAGATAACAATATGCAGATAACGAACTGTATTGAAGGTCAAAAGTCTGTAAAACAATACACAATAGGAGTAGAGCAAACATTGACCTCCATAACATCAGAGGTAAGATCAAGCGTCATGGAGGAGTGAGCATACCCTGCCGACCGGTCACACCCACCGTGTGCTTCTTGTCATGATCGAGGAATAATAAAACGTAAGTCAGTAAAAATCAAGAAAAAGTGCGAACACAAGCAGCAAATTCAATGATTGTTTTCTTGGTCTGAAAAGTGGCTGAAATATTGCCGACTCGGCATGTAAAGCAATAATCAATCAATAATCAACATCGGCTAAATTAAACTAATTACAAGAAGATAAATTTATGCAATTATCATTTCACAAACGACAAAAGATACAAACAAATTTGTTTGTTATCCTTTTCGGCCACAAAGTTTTTTCAACTCTTGATTGACCTGATTATCAGTAAAAAAGTACACAAAGGGATTGAGAATGCCGTTAAAGGTGATGATGTCTGGTAGATATTCGTCTATCACGTCCTCCATTTTAGAAATATTCTGTTTTGGCGCGAAGAATCTTCTAGTGGCTTGTATCGTCTGGCACAGCGTCATGGACAGGAAACTGATCAATAGGAACAGCGTAACAATGGCGAACGTCCGGGCGATCCTTCTGTTCTTCTCCGCCTCTTGCTGCTGCGTAATAATGGCTAACGTCAGGGCTATCCC